>NW_027592249.1:0-59507 GCF_964213995.1 Mustelus asterias
AACTGGACCCAGTCATATAAATAGTGTGTCGACAAGAGCTGGCCAGAGGCTGGGAATCCCTGTGGGGAGTAACTCACTTCCTCACTCCCCAAAGCCTGTCCACCATCCATCTACCAGGCACTAATCAGGAGTTTGATGGAATACTTGCTTGGATGAGTAAGGGGCGGCACGGTAGCACAGTGGTTAGCATGCTGCTTCACAGCTCCACGGACCTAGGTTCGATTCCCGGCTTGGATCACTGTCTGTGCGGAGTCTGCACGTTCTCCCCGTGTCTGTGTGGGTTTCCTCCGGGTGCTCCAGTTTCCTCCCACAGTCCGAAAGATGTGTGGGTTAGGTTGATTGGCCAAGCTGAATCACCCTTTCGTGTCCCAGTATGCGTAGGTTAGAGGGATTTGTGGGTAAATATGTAGGGATACAGGGATAGGGCCTGGGTGGGATTGTTGTCAGTGCAGACTTGATGGGCCAAATGGCCTCTTTCTGCACTATAGGGTTTCTATGAGTGCAGCTCCAACAACACTCAAAAAGCTTGACACTGGGCGGCACGGTGGTTAGCGCTGCTGCCTCACAGCGCCTGGGACCCGGGTTCGATTCCCGGCTTGGGTCACTGTCTGTGCGGAGTCTACACGTTCCCCCCCATGTCTGTGTGGGTTTCCTTCGGGTGCTCCGGTTTCCTCCCACAGTCCAAAGACGTGCTGGTTAGGGTGCACTGGCCGTGCTAAATTCTCCCTCAGTGCTACCCGAACAGGCGACTAGAGGATTTTTGCAGTAACTTAATTGCCGTTTTAACGTAAGCTGACTTGTGACATTCATAAATGAACTTTAAATTTAAACTTTAAACCATTCAGGGACAAAGCAGCCCCGCTTGATTGGCACCCCATCCACAAACATTCATTCCCTCCACCACCGACGCTCAGTAGCAGCCGTGTGTACCATCTCCAAGATGTACTGCATCAAGGATCCTTAGAGAGCACCTTCCAAACCCAAGACCACTTCCATCTAGAAGGACAAGGGCAGCAGATACATGGGAACACCCCCACCTGCAAGTTCCCCTCCGAGCCACTCACCATCCTGACTTGGAAATATATCACCGTTCCTTCACTGTCGCTGGGTCAAAATCCTGGAACTCCCTCCCTAACAGCACTGTGGGTGTGCCTACATTACAGGAGCTGCAGCGATTCAAGGCGGCAGCTCAACCACCACCTTCTGAAGGATAATTAGGGATGGGCAATAAATGTTAGTCTCGCCAGCGATGCTCACATCCCATGAACTAATTTTTACAAAAGCTACCGGGGACAGTTTGATCACACCAATTGGAGGAAGAAATTCTAAAATGCATTGATATAGCGCCTTCAACACAGGTGCTCAAGACAAAATTCGACATTAAAACCACATAAGGAATATCAGGTAATTAAGAAGGCAAATGGAATTTTGTCCTTCATTGCTCGAGGGATGGCGTTTAAAAACAGCGAGGTTATGTTGCAGCTGTATAAGGTGCTGGTGAGGCCACACCTGGAGTACTGTGTACAGTTTTGGTCTCCTTACTTGAGAAAGGATATACTGGCACTGGAGGGGGTGCAGAGGAGATTTACTAGGTTGATTCCGGAGTTGAGAGGGTTGGCTTATGAGGAGAGACTGGGGCTATACTCATTGGAATTCAGAAGAATGAGGGGAGATCTTATAGGAACATAAGATTATGAAGGGAATACATAAGATAGAAGCAGGGAAGTTGTTTCCACTGGCGGGTGAAACTAGAACTAGGGGGCACGGCAGCAAAATAAGGGGAAGCAGATTTAGGACTGAGTTGAGGAGGAACTTCTTCAGCCAAAGCGTTGTGAATCTGTGGAATTCCCTGCCCAGTGAAGCAGGTGAGGCTACCTCATTGAATGTTTTTAAGACAAGGATAGATACATTTTTGAACAGTAAAGGAATTAAGGGTTACGGTGAGTGGGCGGGTAAGTGGAGCTGAGTCCACGAAAAGATCAGCCATGATCTTATTGAATGGCGGAGCAGGCTCAAGGGGCCAGATGGCCCACTCCTGCTCCTGGTTCTTATATATGTATATTAGGGCAGGTGACCAAAAGCTTGCATGCCTTCAGAGGAGGAAAGAGATGTGGAGAGGTTTAGGGAGGGAATTCCAGAGCTTGGGACTCCAGGCAGCTGAAGGCACGGCGCCGATGGTGGAGCTATTAAAATCAGGGAAGTTCAGGGGGCCGGAATTGGAGCAGCGCAGGAACCTCGGAGGGTTGTAGAGCTGGCAATATGGAGGGACTTGGAAACAATAACCCCTCATATTGTATTCTCCAACCTTCCGCCAATAGCCAGGTTAAAAATCACAGAGGGGTTCGATAAGGTCAGCGTGGAGAAGGTGTTTCCACTGGGGGTGGCGGGGGGGGGAAGAGACCAAAACTTGGGGCCAAAGATAAAAAGATAAGCACTAATGAATCGAGTCGGAAATTCAGGAGAAACGAGGGGGTTCAAGTCCCACTTCCCATGTCAGACCATTAAACCTAGGCCTCAGTGCCAGAACTGAGGTAGTGCTGCACTGTCAGAGGTGTCATCGTTCTATTGAGGCCTTCCACTGAGGCCCTGGATAGATGTAAAAGATCCCAGGGCACTTTTTTTTTTAAGAAGACTAAGTTCTATCCAGGATTCTGGGATTGATATCCCTCATCCAACGAAGTGAAGATAAAAATGATCTGGTCATCATTTCATTGCCGATGGTGGGAGCTTGCTGTGCACAAATTGGCTTCTGCGTTTCCCAAATGCACAGCGGCACAGTGGTTAGTACTGCTGCCTCACAGTGCCGGGGATCCGAGTTCAATTCCAGGGTGATTGTCTGTGTGCAGTTTGCACATTCTCCCCTTGTCTGCGTGGGTTTCCTCCGGGTGCTCCGGTTTCCTCCCACAGTCCAAAGATGGAATTTAGAAGGCTGAGGGGGGATCTTATAGAGACCTATAAGATAATGAAGGGGCTGGATAGGGTAGAGGTGGAGAGATTCTTTCCACTTAGAAAGGAAGCTAGAACTAGAGGGGCACAGCCTCAAAATAAAGGGGGGCTTAGTTTAGGACAGAGTTGAGGAGGAACTTCTTCTCTCAGAGGGTGGTGAATCTCTGGAGTTCTCTGCCCACTCAAGTGGTGGAGGCTACCTCTTTGAATATGTTTAAATCACGGATAGATGGATTCCTGATCGGTAAGGGAATTAGGGGTTATGGGGATCAGGCGGGTAAGTGGAACTGATCCACTTCAGATCAGCTATGATCTTATTGAGTGGCGGGGCAGGCTCGAGGGGCTAGATGGCCTACTCCTGCTCCTATTTCTTATGTTCATATGTGCGGGTTAGGTGGATTGGCCATGCTAAATTGTCCCTGTGTCCCCAAAGATGTGCAGGTTAGATGGATTGGCCATGCTTAATTGCCCCTTGTGTCCAAAGATGTGCAGGTTAGATGGATTGGCCATGCTAAATTACCCCTGTGTGTCCAAAGATGCGCAGGTTAGGTGGATTAGTTTCAGGGGAATTAGCAGGGAAAATATGTTGAGTTACGGGGATGGGATTGTGGTCGGTGCAGATTCGATGGGCCGATTGGCCTCCTTCTGCACTGTAGGGATTCTATAAGTGACATATTTCAGAAAGTACACCCTTGGCTGTTGGGGAAATCCTGAGGTTGTGAAAGGCGCTATAGAAAGGCAAATCTTCCTTTCAGTTCATCCCAGCTAACAGCAGCCATGAGCCACAAGAGGGTAATTCAAGGTACACTTAGCAAGTAAACCCACAGGCAGGTACAATGGAATCCCCCACGAAATCTCCCTCCCTGTGTCCCACCCAGTGTCCCTGGGAATTAACCTAGTACTGCGCCTCAAACTCCTGGCTAAAATTCCCCCGAATATTCCACAGCAAATAAAAGCCAAACAAATGAAACTAAACCAATGGAGAAACTACTATTTCGGTGTATTGGTCGCACGGAACATTTCTGAGAGATTTACCAAGCCTTCTCCAGCAAGAACCTACTGTTGTTCTTTACTTGCTGCCCAGAATGACAAAACTAAACAGCAGCTCAACACACTTCCCGTTTAAAGTTTGGTCTTTATTGTAATCAGAAATAAAATGGTGCCACTCTTAGCTAACCCCGTGCTGCACCTGTCCTGGGAGTGTTTGATGGGGACAGTGTAGAGGGAGCTTTACTCTGTATCTAACCCCGTGCTGCACCTGTCCTGGGAGTGTTTGATGAGGGTCAGTGCAGAGGGAGCTTTACTCTGTATCTAAGCCTGTGCTGTACCTGTCCTGGGAGTGTTTGATGAGGGACAGTGTAGAGGGAGCTTTACTCTGTATCTAACCCCGTGCTGTACCTGTCCTGGGAGTGTTTGATGGGGGCAGTGTAGAGGGAGCTTTACTCTGTATCTAACCCCGTGCTGTACCTGTCCTGGGAGTGTTTGATGGGGACAGTGTAGAGGGAGCTTTACTCTGTATCTAACCCGTGCTGTACCTGTCCTGGGAGTGTTTGATGGGGGACAGTGTAGAGGGAGCTTTACTCTGTATCTAATCCCTTGCTGCACCTGTCCAGGGAGTGTTTGATGGGGGACAGTGTAGAGGGAGCTTTACTCTGTATCTAACCCCGTGCTGTACCTGTCCTGGGAGTGTTTGATGGGGACAGTGTAGAGGGAGCTTTACTCTGTATCTAACCCCGTGCTGCACCTGTCCTGGGAGTGTTTGATGAGGGTCAGTGCAGAGGGAGCTTTACTCTGTATCTAAGCCTGTGCTGTACCTGTCCTGGGAGTGTTTGATGGGGGCAGTGTAGAGGGAGCTTTACTCTGTATCTAACCCCGTGCTGCACCTGTCCTGGGAGTGTTTGATGGGGGACAGTGTAGAGGGAGCTTTACTCTGTATCTAACCCCGTGCTGTACCTGTCCTGGGAGTGTTTGATGGTGGACAGTGTAGAGGGAGCTTTACTCTGTATCTAATCCCGTGCTGCACCTGTCCTGGGAGTGTTTGATGGGGGACAGTGTAGAGGGAGCTTTACTCTGTATCTAACCCCGTGCTGCACCTGTCCTGGGAGTGTTTGATGGGGACAGTGTAGAGGGAGCTTTACTCTGTATCTAACCCCGTGCTGTACCTGTCCTGGGAGTGTTTGATGGGGGGACAGTGTAGAGGGAGCTTTACTCTGTATCTAACCCCGTGCTGTACCTGTCCTGGGAGTGTTTGATGGGGGGACAGTGTAGAGGGAGCTTTACTCTGTATCTAACCCCGTGCTGTACCTGTCCTGGGAGTGTTTGATGGGGACAGTGTAGAGGGAGCTTTACTCTGTACCTAACCCAATGCAAGGTTCACTGTAACAGATGATAAACTCTTCCTGGCGGGAGGGTTAGCAATGAAAAGGATAACTGGCCACAAGAACCAGATTTGAGATGAGGATTTTTTTATATAAACAAGTTATGATGATCTGGAATGTTCTCCATGGAAAGATGATGAAATCGGATTCCGTAGTAACGGTCCAAATGGAATTGGATAAAAACTTGAAAAGAAAATTCTTTCAGGATAATGGGGAAGGAGCCGGGAAGAGGGGCTAATTGGACAGCTTAGAAAGGGCTGGCACAGGCACGATGGGCCAAATGGCCTCACCCTGCACCCGATAATCCAATGAAATGAAACCATGCAGAGCGAGACAAATATTCATTCAAAACCAACCCGTTTTTGATGCATCAGGTGATGGGGTAAAAACACGATCTCTCAAAAACAGGCCATTCAGCCCACCTGGTCCATACCGGTGCCTATGCTCCACACAAGCCTCCTCCCACCGCCCCCCCCCCCCACCCCCCCCGACCATCTCACCCTCCCTCATGTGTTTATCTAATTACATTGCCCCTTATTTACTTTTCAAAGTTCACCTCAACCACTCCCCGTGGGAGCAACTCCCACATTATCCCCCACTCCCCATAGGAGCGAGTCCCACATTTTCCCCCTCACTCCCCATGGGAGCGAGTCCCACATTCTCCCCCCACTCCCCGTGGGAGCGAGTCCCACAATCTCCACCACTCCCCGTGGGAGCGAGTCCCACATTCTCCCCCACTCCCCATGGAAGTGAGTTCCACGTTCTCCCCCACACCCCATGGGAGCGAGTCCCACATTCTCCCCCCACTCCCCGTGGGAGCAAGTCCCACAATCTCCCCCACTCCCCGTGGGAGCGAGGCCCACATTCTCCCCCCCACTCCCCATGGGAGCGAGTCCCACATTCTCCCCCACTCCCCATGGGGGCGAGTCCCACATTCTCCCCCACTCCCCATGGGGGCGAGTCCCACAATCTCCTCCACTCCCCGTGGGAGCGAGTCCCACATTCTCCCCCACTCCCCATGGGAGTGAGTTCCACGTTCTCCCCACTCCCCATGGGAGCGAGTCCCACATTCTCCCCCACACTCCTTGTGGGAGCGAGTCCCACATTCTCCCCCACACTCCTTGTGGGAGCGAGTCCCACATTCTCCCCCCACTCCCCGTGGGAACGAGTCCCACATTCTCCCCCCATTCCATGTGGGAGCGAGTCCCACATTCTCCCCCCCACTCCTCGTGGGAGCGAGTCCCACATTCTCCCCCCCACTCCTCGTGGGAGCGAGTCCCACATTCTCCCCCCCACTCCTCGTGGGAGCGAGTCCCACATTCTCCCCCCCACTCCCTGCGGGAGCGAGTCCCACATTCTCCCCCCCACTCCTTGTAGGAGCGAGTCCCACATTCTCCCCCCACTCCCCATGGGAGCGAGTCCCAGAATCTCCCCCCACTTCCCTGGCGTTGAGAGGTGGCAGTGTTATCCACTGTGCCAACACTGTGCCAGGTTGGAACAGTCAATTCTGGAGGTAACCAAGAAAGCAACAGCAGATGGGAGAGGCCTCTTGTGGCAGAAACTTCAAGAGCCACCTCAGATCCAGTAATGATGTACAGGGCAGATAGTGCACAGGTTCCCCCAAGGCCCACCATGGAGACTTACCTGGATGGTTGGGAGAGTCTTGGTTTGTTCCGTTGTGTTTTCACCGGGGATGCTTCCCGCAGAGCGGCCCTCACACTCGTAGCGGAACCTCATCCCACGCTGCTTGGGCTGCTCCACAATGACCAACCGGGGCGACTCCTCCTTCACAAAGACGTTGCTAAGGGGGTGGGGGAAGAGCCTGGAATTGGCCCGTGACGAATCCGCCCTCCTGCCCATCCGGCCGGCGGCTTTCCTCTTCGTCTCCTGCGCCCTGTCATCCTTGCTGACCAGCTGAGGGGGCCCCGTGCCCCTGCTGACCAGCTGAGGCTGGCCCGTGCCCCTGCCGACCAGCTGAGGGGACCCCGTGCCCCTGCCGACCAGCTGAGGGGACCCCGTGCCCCTGCCGACCAGCTGAGGGGACCCCGTGCCCCTGCCGACCAGCTGAGGGGACCCCGTGCCCCTGCCGACCAGCTGAGGGGACCCCGTGCCCCTACCGACCAGCTGAGGGGGCCCCGTGCCCCTGCTGACCAGCTGAGGGGACCCCGTGCCGACCAGCTGAGGGGGCCCCGTATCCATGGGCATCAGGTCTGCCGGAGACGTGGCCCACGTGGGGACCTGGTTCATGAGTTGGTTCCTAATCTCTCCAATCTGAGGATCGGCAAAATCGCAAGGCTGCGGGTTCCGGACTTTCCCCTCTTCCAGGTCCTTCAGGATAAATTCATTCAGTACGTTCAGATCTGAGGGGGAGAAATACATAGTTACCTTGGAGGATAAAGGGGTTTGGAGAAAAGATTGGGCCTTTCATATACAAAAGCAGGGACGTACTGCTCAAGCTCAACAAGACTCTGGTCAGACCACATTTAGAACAAAAAACAAAGAAAATGACAGCACAGGAACAGGCCCTTCGGCCCTCCAAGCCTGCACCATGCTGCCCAACTGAACTAAAACCCTCGACCCATCCAGGGACCGTATCCCTCCCCATTCCCATCCTATTCATGTCTTTGTCAAGACGCCCCTTAAAAGTCAAGTTGGAGTATTGCGAGCAATTTTGGGCCCCGTATCTAAGGATGGATGTGCCGGCCTTGGAGGGAGCCCCAGAGGAGGTTCACGAGAATGATCCCTGGAATGAAAGGCTTGACGTAGGAGGAACGTTTGAGGATTCTGGGTCTGTACTTGGAGTTTAGAAGGATGGGGGGAGATCTCATAGAAACTTATAAAATTCTAACAGGGTAGATTCAGAAAGAAGGTTCCCAACGGTGGGGGAGTCCAGAACTAGGGGGTCATAGTTTGAGGATAAGGGGTAAACCTTTTAGGACTGAGGTGAGGAGAAATTTCTTCACCCAGAGGGTGGTGAATGTGTGGAATTCACTCCCGTAGGAAGTAGTTAAGGCCAAAATGTTGTGTGATTTCAAGAAGAAATTAGATATAGCTCTTGGGGCTAAAGGGATCGAGGGATATGGGGGGGAAGGTGGGGGAATCAGGATATTGAATTTGATGATCAGCCATGATCATCATGAATGGTACAGCAATCATCCTCACTGTTCTTGAAATTGGGGTGGGAGGGGGTGATGGAACGACACAGGACGGAGGTTGGGGGTGGGTGGGGAATGAAGAAAGAAGAACGTGAGTTGGAAGTCCCTATTCCAGCAATCTGCTGGGATCCGCTATAATATACAATGAGGTGGAGATGCCGGTGTTGGACTGGGGTAGACCCTACTTGGCACAGTGGTTGGCACTGCTGCCTCAGAGCGCCAGGGACCTGTGTTCGATTCCCAGCTTGGGTCACTGTCTGTGCGGAGTTTGCACATTCTCCCTGTGTCTGTGTGGGTTTCCTCCGGGTGCTCCGGTTTCCTCCCACAGTCTGAAAGATGTGCTGGTTAGGTTCATTGGCCATGCTAAATTCTCCCTCAGTGTACCCGAACAGGCGCCGGAGTGTGGCGACTAGGGGATTTTCACAGTAACTTCATTGCAGTGTTAATGTAAGCCTACTTTGTGATTAATAAATAAACTTTACTTTGCTTTTATCCATACCTTTTATCATCTTGTATACCTCAATTTGATCTCCCCTCATTCTTCTAAATTCCAGGGAGTATCAGCCTAAACTGTTCAATCTCTCTTCATACGATAAACCCCTCATCTCTGGAATCAATCCAGGGAACCTCCTCTGAACTGCCTCCAATGCCACTACATCTTTCCTCAAATAAGGGCACCTAAACTGTGCACAATACTCCAGGTGCGGTCTTGAGTGTTGTTGGAGCTGCACCCATCCAGGCAAGTGGAGAATGTTCTATCAGACGCCTGACTTGGGTACAGCCATGTGGAGACTTACTCACCGCAGAATTCTGACTGACTCTACGACTGACTGACTTATCAGCTAGACTACGAGCGGAAAATAACCGTGGCTTCTGGATCTAATGAGGAATTCGTCCAGATGTTAGAGGTACTCACCAAAATTCTGGTCCTGCTGGATTGACCCACTGGCACCTGGGAAGACGAGAGAGAGAAGACATGAAATGAAATCGTACACAGTGCGGCGCCGGCCTCAGATAGGAGACTCTCTGCCATACATCAGAACAGAAGGGTTTCCAAAAGAGCAGAACATTGGGCGCAGTAAGTCCCATCAGTTTTCCACAGATCACCCTTGCCCGTCTCGACAGGGCGGTGAGATGGGGGGGAAAAGAATTAGTCCCAAGTTTCTCCAGAAACACGTCTAATTGCATAGCGTGCAAGAAACAATACTTTTGACTGTATCCCAATACATGTGACAATAATAAATCAAATCAAATCCCCTATGTACTCTATGAACGGTATGCTTTGCCTGTACAGCACGCAAAAAACAATACTTTTGACTGTATCCCAATATATGTGACAATAATAAATCAGATCAAATCCCCTATGTATTCTATGAACGGTATGCTTTGCCTGTACAGCGCCCAAGAAACAATACTTTTCACTCTATCCCAATACATGTGACAATAATAATCAAATCAAATCCCCTATGTACTCTATGAACGGTATGCTTTGTCTGTATAGTGCGCAAGAAACAATACTTTTCACTCCATCCCAATACATGTGACAATAATAATCTAATCAAATCCCCTATGTACTCTATGAATGGTATGCTTTGCCTGTATAGCGCGCAAGAAACAATACTTTTGACTGTATCCCAATACATGTGACAATAATAAATCAAACCAAAAAACTGAAGTGCCTGCAGTAGTGGAGTCTCCAGCGAGCTGTTCTGATCTGCACCCTGTGCCGGGCTCGATCAGTCAGGGACTGAACAAGTCGGGCTGCGGACCTCTTTAAAAAGGAACTCTTTGCACCACCCCCCCCCCCCCAGGAACAGGAAGAGAAACTCGGGAACGAGCTGCGGCCCACGTCAGGGGTTGACAGCAAGAGTAATTCCCACCGCCCCCCCCCTGCCACCAGAAACTGGAGTTGATAAATCCCCTATTCCACCCCCCTCCCCCCCTCATCACAGGACGCCCCTCCATCTCCATGGCGAGTTCTCAGGTCAGCCGGTGAGCTTCCCCAGAAAAAGGAAGTACGCCGACTCTCGCATTTCTGTCGGGACCACATCTGGTTGGCTTCCACCACGCTCCCCCCACCCCACCCCCCCCTCCCCCCCCCGTCGCAAATTCAGGAGAAGTTGCGTGCGGAACGGCTTCCTGAGTCAGAGGCAACCGATACAGTGACGTCTCCGGACTGTGACTGAATCCCTTTGGCATCGCTGTCACGTCAAGGAAGAGGGTAGAGATTGGGACCCGCTTGAAGGTCACAAAGCCACAATTTCTGCTGGACGGGGCTTTCAACAGTGCGAGGGGGGGGGGGGGGGGGGGTGGTGCAAAGAGTAGGCGGCATGAAGTCAGTCTGCGAGGTCATCTCCCGCACAAAAGGTGACGTCACAAAAGGGAACATGGGAATTAGGAGCAGCAGGCGTCCATCCACAGCGTGGTATGGCTCCTGATCTGCCCTGACACAAAAAATGCTGGAAAATCTCAGCAGGTCTGACAGCATCTGCGGGGAGAGAATAGAACCAACGTTTCGAATCTGGATCCAGCCTCGAAACGTTGGCTCCGATTCTCTCCCCACAGATGCTGTCAGACCTGCTGAGATTTTCCAGCATTTTCTGTTTCAGATTCCAGCATCCGCAGTATGTTACTTTAATACATGTGACAATAATAAATCAAACCATGGTCAACCACTAAGATAAGTGTACAGTGAAAAGTATTGTTTCTTGCGCGCTATACAGGCAAAGCATACCGTTCATAGAGAAGGAAAGGAGAGGGTGCAGAACCCTCAGCCTTCTAAATTCCAACGAATACAAACCCAATCTGCTCAGTCTCTCCTCATAGTCATCACCCCTCATCTCTGGTATCAACCTGGTGAACCTTCTCTGCACTCCCTCCAAGGCCAATATATCCTTCCACAAAGTCATAGCTAGGGTGTAGAGAAAGATCAGCTTTGGATCAACAGAGGATCAACCTATGCAAAGGGCATCTGGAGCAAAACAGAGACTACGAAAAGACAGAAAAAGATTAGAAATGTCACCGCTGCTGAAATGTAGGAAACACGGCAGCCAATTTGTGCACAGTAGGTTCCCACAAACACCAACTTTTACAGAGGCACCATAGAAAGCATTCTTTCTGGTTGTATCACAGCTTGGTCTGGGCTCCTGCTCTGCCCAAGACCGCAAGGAACTACAAAGGGTCGTGAATGTAGCCCAATCCATCTCGCCTCCCATCCATTGACTCTGTCTACACTTCCCACTGCCTTGGGAAAAGTAGCCAGCATAATTAAGGACCCCACGCACCCCGGACATTCTCTCTTCCACCTTCTTCCATCGGGAAAAAAGATACAAAAGTCTGGGGTCACGTACCAACCGACTCAAGAACAGCTTCTTCCCTGCGGCCGTCAGACTTTTGAATGGACCTACCTTGCATTAAGTTGTCCTTTCTCTACACCCTAGCTATGACTGTAACACTACATTCTGCACTCTCTCCTTTCCTTCTCTGCGAATGGTATGCTTTGTCTGCATAGCGCGCAAGAAACAATACTTTTCACTGCATCTTAATACATATGACAATAATAAATCAAATCAAAGCATAATCAAGGACCCCACGCACCCCAGACATTCTCTCTTCAACCTTCTTCGTGGGGAAAAAGATACAAAAGTCTGAGGTCACGTACCGACCGACTCAAGAACAGCTTCTTCCCTGTTGCCATCAGACTTTTGAATGGACCTACCTCGCATTAAGTTGATCTTTCTCTACACCCTAGCTATGACGTTTAAATCACGGGTAGATAGTTTTCTGATCGATAAGGGAATTAGGGGATATGGGGAGCAGGCGGGTAAGTGGAACTGATTCGCTTCAGATCAGCCATGATCTTGTTGAATGGCGGGGCAGGCTCGAGGGGCTAGATGGCCTACTCCTGCTCCTATTTCTTATGTTCTTATGTTCTTATGACTGTAACACTACATTCTGCACTCTCTCCTTTCTTTCTCTATGAACGGTATGCTTTGTCTGTACAGCACGCAATAAACAATACTTTTCACTGTATGCTAATACATGTAACAATAATAAATCAAATCAAATCATGGCTGATCTCTAAGATAAAGGCAACATACTGTGAATGCTGGAATCCGAAACAAAAACAGAAAATGCTGGAAAATCTCAGCAGGTCTGACAGCATCTGTGGGACGAGAATAGAGCCAACGTTTCAAGTCTGGATCCAGATTCGAAAGGTTGGTTCTATTCTCTCTCCACAGATGCTGTCAGACCTGCTGAGATTTTCCAGCATTTTCTGCGTCATGGGCTGATCTCTCCCTGGTCTCAAATCCACCTCCCCACCTGTTCCCCATATCGCCTTTCACCCATTTTCTATCAGAAATATATCCATCTCCTTTTTGAAGCCATTCAACAATTCGGACTGCTATGGGGCAGCGAGTTCCACAAAATAGGGCGGCGGGGAGGGGAGGAGGGGAAAGAGGCTCTGGGTGGGATGCTCTGTCACAGAGTCAGTGCAGACTAGATGGGCCGAATGGCCTTTGCTGCACTGTAGGGATTCGATGATTCCATAAGTGACTGCCAGTGGAACCAGGAAATGACTGAATTCACTCCCTGGAGATTGAAAGCCTTTCTGGACAACCTCTCAAAAGGTTTCGTCATGCAACCCAACCGCCTCCAAATACTATGAGCAACTTTTCCGCTACATCTTCCTCTTTCCTTTCACTAACAAACAAAATTTTAAAAAATCTTCAATGACAGGAAAAAAAATACTCTTATTTTTCTGTATACCGGCCTTATGGTTTTTCCTTGAGTTGCTGGCATCATAGGTCATGATGTTGAGAGATTGTTTCCCCTTGTGGGTAGGACTAGAGTAAGGGGCAGAATTTGGCCATTCAGCCCATTTAATATTGTCATGTGTATTGGGATACAGTGAAAAGTGCTGTTTCTTGCGCGCAATACAGACAAAGCATACCGTTCATAGAGAAGGAAAGGAGAGAGTGCAGAATGTAGTGTTACGGTCATAGCTAGGGTGCAGAGAAAGATCAACTTAATGCGACATAAGTCCTTTCAAAAGTCTGACAGCAGCAGGGAAGAAGCTGTTCTTGAGTCGGTTGGTGCGTGGCCTCAGACTTTTGTATCTTTTTCCCAAAGGAAGAAGGTGGAAGAGAGAATGTCCGGGGTGCATGGGGTCCTTGATTATGCCGGCTGCTTTGCCGAGGCAGAGGGAAGTGTAGACAGAGTCAATGGATGGGAGGCCTGTTTGCGTGATGGATTGGGCACAGAATGAGAGTAAAAGATAGAAATTTAGCATGGCCAATCCACCTAACCTGCACATCTTTGGAGTGTGGGAGGAAACTGGAGCACCCGGAGGAAACCCACCAGATAATTTCTCTTGATTTGATTTTATTTATTATTGTCACATGTATTAACAAACAGTGAAAAGTATTGTTTCTTGCGTGCTATACAAAGCATACCGTTCATAGAGAAGGAAAGGAGAGAGTGCAGAATGTAGTGTTACAGTCATAGCTAGGGTGCAGAGAAAGATCAACTTAATGCGACGCAAGTCCTTTCAAAAGTCTGACAGCAGCAGGGAAGAAGCTGTTCCTGAGTCGGTCGGTACGTGACCTCAGACTTTTGTATCTTTTTCCTGATGGAAGAAGGTGGAAGAGAGAATGTCCAGGGTGCGTGGGGTCCTTGATTATGCCGGCTGCTTTGCCGAGGCAGAGGGAAGTGTAGACAGAGTCAATGGATGGGAGGCTGGTTTGCGTGATGGATTGGGCTACATTCACGACCTTTTGGAGTTTCTTGCAGTTTCGGGCAGAGCAGGAGCCATGCCAAGCTGTGATACAACCAGAAAGAATGCTTTCTATGGTGCGTCTGTAAAAGTTGGAGAGAGTCGTAGTGGACATGCCAAATTTCCTGAGTCTTTTGAGAAAGTAGAGGCGTTGGTGGGGCTTTCTTAACTATAGTGTCGGCGTGGGGGGACCAGGACAGGATGTTGGTGATCTGGACACCTAAAAACTTGAGGCTCTCGACCCTTTCTACTTCATCCCTGTTGATGTAGGCAGGGGCATGTTCTCCTTTACGCTTCCTGAAGTCAATGACAACCGCAGAGGGTTGTAGAGGCTGGGTCATTAAGTACATTCAAGGCTGAGATAGAGAGATTTTTAATCTCTAAGGGAATCAATGGTTATCCATAGAAACCCTACAGCGTTGAAGGAGGCCATTCGGCCCATAGAGTCTGCACGACTCTCCGAAAGAGCACCTTAGCGAGGCCCACCCACTCCCCGTATCCCTGTGTATTTACCGTGGCTAATCCACCTAACCTACACGTTGTTGGACACGGAGGGAGAATTTAGCATGGCCAATACACCTAACCTGCACATCTTTGGATTGTGGGAGGAAACCTGAGCACCCGGAGGAAACCCACGCAGACACGGGAAAAACGTGTCACACAGTCACCCGAGGCCAGGATCGAATCTGGGTCTCTGGCGCTGAGACACAGCAGTGCTAACCACTGTGCCACCCCAGATTTGGGGATAAAGCAGGAATGTGCAGTTGAGGATTATCAGAAAATCAGGCATGATCTCCCTGAATGACAGAGCAGATTCTGCATCTTTTACAGACACCACATAGAAAACAGTTGTATCACAGCTTGGTATGGGCTCCTGCTCTGACCAAGACCACAAGAAACTACAAAAGGTCGTGAATGTAGCTCAATCCATCACGCAAACCAGCCTCCCATCCATTGACTCTGTCTACACTTCCCGCTGCCTCGGCAAAGCAGCCAGACCCCACGCACCCCGGACATTCTCTCTTCCACCTTCTTCCGTCGGGAAAAAGGTTCAAAAGTCTGAGGTCATGTACCAACCGACTCAAGAACAGCTTCTTCCCTGCTGCCATCGGACTTTTGAATGGACCTACCTTATACTAAGCTGATCTTTCTTTACACCCTAGCTATGACACTACATTCTGCACCCTCTCCTTTCCTTCTCCGCTGTGTATTCTATGAACAGCATACTTTGTATAGCGCGCAAGAAACAATACTTTTCACTGTATCCCACTGTATAATAAATAAAAGATGCGCAAAGATCATAGAATCATAGAAACCCGACAGTGCAGAAAGAGGCCATTCGGCCCATCGAGTCTGCACCGACCACAATCCCACCCAGGCCCTACCCCATATGCCAACATATTTACCCGCTAATCCCTCTAACCTACGCATCTCAGGACACTAAGGGGCAATTTTTTTTTTTTTAACATGGCCAATCCACCTAACCCGCACATCTTTGGACTGTGGGAGGAACCTGGAGCACCCGGAGGAAACCCACGCAGGGAGAATGTGCAAACTCCACACAGGGAGAATGTGCAAACTCCACACAGACAGTGACCCAAGCCGGGAATCGAACCCGGGTCCCTGGAGCTGTGAAGCAGCAGTGCTAACCCACTGTGCTACCGTGCCGCCCAGATGCCCAAAGATGTGTGGGTTAGGTGCATTGGCCATGCCGAATTGCCCCTTGGTGTCTCGGGATGAATAGGTTAGAGGGATTAGCAGGGTGAATACGTGGGGTTACGGGGATAGGGCCTGGGTGGGATTGTTGGCAGTGCAGGCTCGATAGGCCGAATGGTCTCCTTCTACACTGTAGAGTTTCTACGATTCTATGAAAATCAAACTCGATGGGCTGAATGGCCAACTTCTGCCCCTACGTATTATGGTCATAATTACACAAAACAAGGCCAGTCGGCCCATTAAATTCATGCAGACCCTCTAGACCAAGCCAGTCACTCCGATTCCCCCCTCCCCGACCCCCACTATCCCGGTCACCCCTGGATGTTTATTTCCCTCGAGCACCCATCCAATATACTTCTGAAATCAGTCATCGCCTCCTCCTCCAGCACCCTTATTCTTCCTCACACTACCCCCCGCCACCCCCCCCCACCCCACACCCTCCCCTTACCCCGTATCGTTTGCCAAAAACCTTTAAAAATGTGTCCTCCTCGTCCTTGTACTAGTGAACAGGAACACGTGTTGGCACAGTGGTTAGCACTGCTGCCTCACAGCGCCAGGGACCCGGGTTCGATTCCGGCCTCGGGTCACTGTCTGTGTGGAGTCTGCACGTTCTCCCCATGTCTGCGTGGGTTTACTCCAGATTAAGACTAAGGAAATTTGCCATGTCCGCTACGACTGTCACCAACTTTCACAGATGCACCATAGAAAGCATTCTTTCTGGTTGGTATGGTTCCTGCTCTGCCCAAGACTACAAGGAACTACAAAAGGTTGTGAATGTAGCCCAGTCCATCACGCAAACCAGCCTCCCACCCATTGACTCTGTCTACACTTCCCGCTGCCTCGGCAAAGCAGCCGGCATAATTAAGGACCCTGCGCACCCCGGACATTCTCTCTTCCACCTTCTTCCTTCGGGGAAAAGAATACAAAAGTCTGAGGTCACGTACCAACCGACTCAAGAACAGCTTCTTCCCTGCTGCCATCAGGCTTTTGAATGGACCTACCTTATATTAAGTTGATCTTTCTCTACACCCTAACTATGACTGTAACACTACATTCTGCACACTCTCCTTTCCTTCTCTATGAACGGTATGTTTTGTCTGTATAGCGCGCAAGAAACAATACTTTTCACTGTATGTTAGAAACATAGAAAACTACAGCACAAAACAGACCCTTCGGCCCCACAAGTTGTGCCGAACATATCCCTACCTTTTAGGCCTACCTATAACCCTCCATCCTATTAAGTCCCATGTACTCATCCAGGAGTCTCTGAAAAGACCCTATTGAGTTTGCCTCCACCACCACTGACGGCAGCCGATTCCACTCGCCCACCACCCTCTGTGAAAAACTTATCCCCAACATTTCCCCTGTATCTACCCCCCAGCACCTTAAACCTGTGTCCTCTCGTAGCAGCCATTTCCACCCTGGGAAAAAGCCTCTGAGAGTCCACCCGATCTATGCCTCTCAACATCTTACATACCTCTATTAGGTCTCCTCTCATCCTACGTCTCTCCAAGGAGAAAAGACCGAGCTTCCTCAGCCTATCCTCATAAGGCATGCCACTCAATCCAGGCAACATCCTTGTAAATCTCCTCTGCACCCTTTCAATCTTTTCCACATCCTTCCTGTAATGAGGCGACCAGAACTGAGCATAGTAAAGCACAACCCCATGTTAATACATGTGACAATAATAAATCAAATCAAAGGTGCTCTGGCTTCCTCCCACAGTCCAAAGATGTGCGGGTTAGGTGGATTGGCCATGCTAAATTGCCCCTTAGTGTCAGGGGGATTCGCTAGGGTAAATGCATGATGTTATGCGGATAGGGTCTTGGTGGGATTGTTGTCAGTGCAGACTCGATGGGCCAAGTGGCCTCCTCCTCCACTGTAGGGATTCTATGACCTGTTTACCCTATCTAAATCTCTCATCATACCGTCAGAGTTTTTCAGCACAGAAAGAGACCCTTCGTCCATCGTGTCTGTGCCGGCCATCAAGGATCTATCCTAATCCCATTTTCCAGCACTTGGTCCGTAGCCCTTTCCGCTATCCTCCTACGCACCCCTATCACATCTCCCTTGTTTCCAAGGAGAACATCCTTCTCGAACCTAACCTGGTCATTAGCATCCCTTATCCCTCACAGTAATATCGTTGATATCACTACAATGTCCAAAGATGTGCGGGTTAGGTTGATTGGCCATGCTAAAATTGCCCTTAGTGTCCTGAGATGCGTAGGTTAGAGGGATTAGTGGGTAAATATGTAGGGATACGGAGGTAGGGCCTGGGTGGGATTGTGGTCGGTGCAGACTCGATGGGCCGAATGGCCTCTTTCTGTACTGTAGGGATTCTATGAATGGAAGATGATATATTCATAGATCTCGTCTCTTGGAACCCTTCTGGTGAATCCCCTCCGCACCTTTCCAGAAATCCTCAGATCCCTCCCTAAAATGTGACGACAAGAACTGGGCGCAATTCTCAAATTCTCCATCTCCTAGGAGATTAACCATTATTTCCAGAGAACTCCAGGATAATGCTGGAAGGTTGGCAACCCGACAAAAGTGTACGGGCCAAAGTATTATTCAACTTCCTAACTACAGAAATTTAATATTTCTGAAAAGTGAGACATGTTGCCGAAGTTTTTCATCTTGCACTCATCAGGACTAATGCAAGAATACCAAATTTCAAACAGTCACAACAATTTATACCACAGGGGAAAATCATCAAAGAATCCTAGAGTAGAAGGCGGCCATTCGCCTCAATGAGTCTGCACCTACTCTCTGACAGAGTACCTTACCCTAACCCTGTAACCCCACGCATTTAGCATGGCCAATCCACCTAACCTGCACATTTTGGGACACTAAGATGCAATTTAGCATGGCCAATCCTCCTAACCCGCACATCTTTGGACGCTAAGGGGCAATTTAGCATGGCCAATCCACCTAACCTTCACATCTTTGGAGTGTAGGAGGAAACAGGAGCACCCGGAGGAAACCCACGCGGACACGGGGAGAACGTGCAGACTTTACACAGGCAGTCACCTAAGGCCGGAATCGAACCCGGGTCCCTGCACCTCTGAGGCAGCAGTGCTAAACACTGTGCCACCATGCCGCCCGACCCCAAATGGTGCAGTGAGTTGGCGAACTCTATACCTTTAACATAAAGTGTCTCACAGGAGCAATAGCAGATAATATTTAACCCCAAGTCACAAAAGGAGATATTTAGACAGATGACCAAAAGCTCTGTCAAAGAGATGGGTTTTAAGGAGCGTCTTAAATGACAGACGAGACAGGGCGAGAGGGGTGTGAAGGGAGGGGGTTGGGGGGAAGACACAGAGATTTGGGGAGGGAATTCCAGAGCTTAGGGGGCTCAAGACAGCTGAAGGGAGAGCTACCTACGGTGAAGCGATAATAACCACGGTTACTCAAGAGGCCAGAAATATAGGAGTGCAGAGATTTGGTCAGGTCATAGGGCTGGAGGAGATGACAGCATTGGGAGGGGAAGGGGCCATGGATGGATTTGAAAACAATTTTCTTACCAGACAAGGCAATGTCAGATCAGGAGCAAGGGGGTGGCATGTGAATGGAACTT
This sequence comes from Mustelus asterias, assembly GCF_964213995.1. Taxonomy (NCBI): domain Eukaryota; kingdom Metazoa; phylum Chordata; class Chondrichthyes; order Carcharhiniformes; family Triakidae; genus Mustelus; species Mustelus asterias. The sequence goes on from NW_027592249.1 coordinate 19,552, forward strand.
CGAATCATAGAATCCCTACGGTACAGAAGGAGGCCATTTGGTCCATCGGGTCTGCACCAACAACAATCCCACCCAGGCCCTATTTCCATTACCCCATGTATTTACCCTCCTAACCCCCTTGACATAAATGGTCAGTTCACCATGGCCAATGCACCAAACCTGCACACCTTTGGATACTAAGGGGCAATTTAGCATGGCCAATCCAACTAACCTGCACATCTTGGGACACTAAGGGGCAATTTAGCATGGCCAATCCAACTAACCTGCACATCTTGGGACACTAAGGGGCAATTTAGCATGGCCAATCCACACATCTTGGGAGACCAAGGGACAATTTAGCATGGCCAACCCACGCAACCTACACATCTTTGGACACTAAGGGGCAATTTAGCCTGGCCAATCCACCTAACATACACAATTTTGGAGTGTGGGTGGGAACCGGAGCTCCCGGAGGAAACCCACGCAGACACGGGGAGAACGTGCAGACTCGATAACAGACAGTGACCCGAGGCTGTTATTGAATCCGGGTCCCTGGCGCTGTGAGGCTGGAGTGCTAACCACTGCGCCATCCTTGGGTGAGATTCTTGTCAGTATTGGCCAAGACACTAAGGTGAAGCCTGCCGATCGAACGACAAGAGGGGGCAGTTTGTGGAACCGTGTAAAAGCAAGGAATTAGCACCACTCGGGTAAAGAAGAGGAAGTGGGTAGAAACAAACACACAGACACCCAAAGATCAACACATTTGCAAAGGAGGAATAGGACCATGTTATTGTTATTTTCAAAAACCAACTATTCCAACATATAAAGATCCTGAGGGGATGTTTCCCGTCATAGGGGTATCTAGTACGAGGGGGCAGAGTTTTCAAATTAAGAGATTGTCCATTTCATTGGTGGCACAGCGGTTAGCACTGCTGCCTCACAGCGCCATGGACCCGGGTTCAATTCTGGCCTTGGGTCACTATCTGTGCGGAATTTGCACGTTCTCCCCGTATCTGCGTGGGTTTCCTCCGGGTGCTCCGGTTTCCTCCCACAGTCCAAAAATGTGCTGGTTAGGTGGATTGGCCGTGCTAAATTAACCTTTGTGTCAGGGGGATTTAGCAGGCTGAATATGAGGGGTTGCGGGAATAGGGTCTGGGTGGGATTGTGGTCGGTGCAGACTCGATGGGCCGAATGGCCTCCTTCTGCACTGTAGCATTCTATGAGAAGGAATTTCTTCTCTCCGAGGGTCTTTGTAAGTCTCTACTCCAGCAAGTAGTGGAGGGCTGGGTCATTGGATATAGTAAGAAGTCTCTCAACACCAGGTTAAAGTCCAACAGGTTTATTTGGCAGCACAAGCTATCGGAGTCTCGGGCTCCTTCTTCAGGTTCTCCACTCACCTGAAGAAGGAGCCCGAGACTCCGATAGCTCGTGCTGCCAAATAAACCTGTTGGACTTTAACCTGGTGTTGAGAGACTTCTTACTGAGCCAACCCCAGTCCAACTCCGGCATCTCCACACCATTGGATTTCCTCAAGGCCGAGTTGGGCAGATTTTAGATTGGGATGGGGGTCAAAGATTCTGAGAGATGGGTAGGAAAATGAGAGTTAGAATCATAGAATCCTACAGTGCAGGAGGAGGCCATTTGGCCCATCCAGCTTGCGCTGACCACAATCCCACCCAGATCCTAACCCTGTAACCCCACACATTTACCCTGCTAATTCCCCTGACACTAAGGGGGCAACTTAGCATGGCCAATCCCCCTAACATACACATCTTTGGACACTAAGGGGCAATTTAGCATGCAATCCACCCAACCTGCACATCTTTGGACACTAAGGGACAATTTAGCATGGCCAATCCCCCTAACATACACATCTTTGGACACTAAGGGGCAATTTAGCATGGCCAATCCACCCAACCTGCACATTTTTGGACACGAAGGGGCAATTTAGCATGGCCAATCCCCCTAACCTGCACATCTTTGGACACTAAGGGGCAATTTAGCATGCAATCCACCCAACCTGCACATCTTTGGACACTAAGGGGCAATTTAGCATGGCCAATCCCCCTAACATACACATCTTTGGAGTGAGAGGGGAAACCGGAGCACTCGCAGGAAACCCATGCGGACATGGGGAGAATGTGCAAACTCCACACAGACAGTGACCTGGGGCAGGAATTGAACCCGGGTCCCTGGCGCTGTGAGGCAGCAGTGATAACCACTGTGCCGCCCACAGTCAGACCAGTTAAGGCCACAGTCAGACCAGCCATGGTCTTTATTGAATGGCGCGGAGCAGTCTCGAGAGACTGAATGGCCCACCCACTGCCTCTTATCTCTGGGGGTTACGCAAGAGGGAGGGAAAGACTGGGTGGGCTGAAAGGAGATTGTGATCAGGGCTGACTAACATGTCAGGAGGCCGTCACCTTTTCACTCCAGCTTTCAGTATTAGAGACGGCCGCTCTGCTCTGAAGGCTCCCCCAGGTCTATAAATAACAGCACGAGGCGGGTCTCACCACCCTGTGGGCGACTGACTCACTTCGACTCTTGAGAGAGACCCAACAATCAAGTCAAGTAATTCGACCGCAAAAGGAATCAAGAAATCAGTTGGACAAAGATGACAAACAATCCTGTTCCCAAACAGTGAAACATCCCCACATGCCCAGCGCAAACTCAACCCCCAGCACGAGCCCCGGGCGTTTCATCTGAATGGCAGGGGGTGGTTTACCAGGACCATGAATAAGCTGCAAGGGACAGCGTTAATTACAACCTTTCTTCACAACGCGATAATCCCTACGGTACAGGAGGAGGCCATTTGGCCCATCGAGTCTGCACCGACCGCAATCCCACCCAGGCCCTACCCCCATAACCCCACATATTTACCCTGCTAACCACCCCCCCCCCTGACACTAGGGTCAATTTAACACGGCCAATCCACCTAATCCACGCATCTTTGGACTGTGGGAGGAAACCGGAGCACCCAGAGGAAACCCACGCAGACACGGGGAGAAGGTGCAGACTCCACACAGACAGTGACCCGAGGCCGGAATTGAACCTGTGACCCTGGCGTTGTGAGGCAGCAGTGCTAACCACTGTGCCGCCCCCATGCTTCGGAAAACTGTGATACTTAGGCGTTGCTTCAATCATGACTCACGTCCCCCCCTTTAAATTGTCCCAGGGGGATTAACAGTGTAAATATGTGAGGGTTAGAGAGAGAGATAGGGCCTGAGTAGGATTGTGGTCGGTGCAGGCTCGATGGGCCGAATGGCCTCCTTCTGCACTGGAGGAATTCTATGATTCTAAATTGGTACATGCCCCATAACGAATCCAGCAAGACGGACAGTGTGTCTCTGACTGTCAAGCTGCCCACAGAAATCGGTTTATTGTCCCACTATTTAAGTTATCACAATATTCTGCTCCGCTCTCTCTTGAATGGCCAAGTGCCCAACAAGCAAGCAGACAAAAAACACAACTGCCCCATCGAAACATGTGAACTCCCACTGTCACCTCGCCATTGGAAAAAAAACCTCCAAATACCCTGCACAGACAGGCTTAATAGGGAACCATAGAAACTATCGTTACCAGAATACATTCTGGTTGCTGCCTCGCTCCCCAGTATCACTGCGGAACAGACTGGAGAAGTTGGGGCTGTTTTCTTTGGAGCACAGAAGGTTGAGAGGAGATCTGATAGTGGTGTTCAAAATCAGGAGAGGTCTGGGAGGAGGAGAGGGAGAGACACTGGGAAGGCACGGTGGCACAGTGGTTAGCACTGCTGCCTCACAGCGCCAGGGACCTGGGTTCAATTCCCAGCCTTGGGTCACTGTCTGTGCAGAGTTTGCACGTTCTCCCCATGTCAGTGTGGGTTTCCTCCCACACTCCAAAGATGGGCACAGTAAGAAGTCTCACAACACCAGGTTAAAGTCCAACAGGTTTATTTGGAATCACGAGCTTTCGGAGCGCTGCTCCTTCACCAGGTGAGTGGAGAGGTAGGTTCACAAACCCGGCATATATAGACAGGGACACAATCGCAAGATACTTACATTCTTCACACTCCAATCTATTATCTTGCAATTATGTTTGTGTCTATATATGCCGTGTTTGTGAAACCTACTTCTCCACTCACCTGATGAAGGAGCAGCGCTCCAAAAGCTCGTGATTCCAAATAAACCTGTTAGACTTTGACCTGGTGTTGTGAGACTTCTTACTGAGCCCACCCCAGTCCAAGGCTGGCAACTCCTCATTACTCCAAAGATGCGCAGGTTAGGTGGATTGGCCATGCTAAATTGCCCCTTGGTGTCCCAAGATTAGGTTAGGGGGATTAGCAGGGTAAATATGTGGGGTTACGGGCCTGGTTGGGATGCTCTGTCGGACAATCGGTGTGGACTCAATGGGCCGAACGGCCTCCTTCTGCACTGTAGGGATTCTATGCTGGTTCCCATTGGCCTCTTTTAAGGTCAAACCAAATAAACCAACTCAAATTAAGTCAGGACAAAGTAAAAGGGGCAGCTCCCCAAAAGGAGGGGGAACAGCCCGAACAAAAATCAAAGTACAAAGGAAACTTGAAAACATCAAATCATAATGTGATTATTAGGGTTGATAACGCACCCCAACCCCTGCGGTGCCCAACGGGCGTGGAAGGCGTCAACCGTGCCCACTGCATGCTCCCTCTCCAGGGACACCCGGCCGCGAACGTAGCCGTGGTAGAGGGGCAGACAGTCAGGATGGACGGCCCCCTCGATCGCCCGCTGCCTGGACCGGTAAATGGCGCGTTTCGCCAGGCCCAGGAGCAGGTTCACGAGGAGGTCGCCATCCCGACCCTCCCCTCTCCGCACTGGGTGTCCGTAGATCAGGAGCGTGGGACTGAAGTGCAAACAAAACATCAATAAAAGGTTCTTCAGGAAAACAAAAAGGGAGTGCAGCCTAAGACACAGAACATAGACATGGTCCACGGACTCCACAAGGCCGCAGAAAGGGGACAAGCTTCGGAGCCCGTGTAAGGATGGAGAATGAGAGCGCACAGATTTAAGGCAATTGGCAAAAGAAGCAATGGCGACATGAGGAGAAACTATTCTCACGCAGCGAGTGGCTAGGATCCGGACTGCACTGTCTGAGCCCGAGGTGGAGGAAGATTCAATCGAGTCTTTCACGAGGGAAGTTTGAATGCACAGGACTGCAGAATAACGGCACTGGGCAAGTTGCTCATTCGGAGGGCTGGCACAGGCGCAACGGGCCAAATGGCCTCCTTCCGCGTTATGGTTTTTCCCATGTTCAGGAACCACACTGCAGACAGTCCTGATGCCAACTTCCTATGTGTCCTATTTTTTTGTAATACTCAGTAAAGCTGAGAGGGCCCACAGCCTGAAATCAGTACAACTGCTCTCTGACCGCCTTCAGCTGTCTCATCAATGGTCACAGTTCACACTTACCAAGGAAAAGCAGAGTTAAATTGCAAAATCCATCTATCCACGTTGCATTTACAGCACAGAGACAGGCCATTCAGCCCAGCTGCTCCATGCTGGTGCTTAGAATCATAGAATCCCTACTGTGCAGAAGGCGGCCATTCGACCCATCGAGTCTGCACCGACCACAATCCCACCCAGGCCCTATCCCCATCACCCTACTTATTTACCCTGCTAGTCCCCCTTGACACTAAGGGGCAATTTTAGCATGGCCAATCCACCTAACCTGCACATCTTTGGACACTAAGGGGCAATTTTAGCATGACCAATCCACCTAACCCGCACATCTTTGGACTGTGGGAGGAAACCGGAGCACCCGGAGGAAACCCACGCAGACACGGGGGGAGAATATGCAAACACCTCACAGCGCCAGGATCCCCTGTTCGAATCCTGGCTTGGTTCATTGTCTGTGTGGAGTCTGTGCGTTCTCCCCACCGTGTCTGCGTGGGTTTCCTCCTACACTCCAAAGATATGCGGGCTAGGTGGATTGGCCATGCGAAATTGCCCCTTAGGGTCGAGGATGGGGGAGGGGGGGTGGGCGGTGGCTAGCTAGGGTAAATGCGTGGGGTTTTGGGTGGGATTGTGGTCGGTGCAGACTCGATGGGCCGAATGGCCTCCTTCTGCACTGTAGGATTCTACGATTCCACACAGACAGTGGCCCCCAAGCCAGGAATCGAACCCGGGTCCCTGGTGCTGTGAGGCAGTGGTGCCAACCACTGTGCCACCGTGCCCTCAAAGTGCCACACGGCTCCTCATACCTCAACAACATACCCTGCGCGTCCTTCCTCCCACATGTCTTGCCTAGTTTCCCCTTAAGTGTAGTTTAAGCCTCGAACACGCCAGACGGTAGCGAGTTCCACGCTCCTATCACTCTCTGGGTAAAAGAGTTTCCTCGCATATGAACCATGACAGCCTTATATCCTTGAGATGGGTGACCTCAGATTAATCTTTCGTACACTCTCAATGCTCCTGAAACAGTGCCTGACAATTTCAAACGCATTCAAAATAGAGTTGGGTGCCCTTCCAAGTAGTTTGAAAGCTGCACCACTTGTCTATCTGTGAGTCTTCCTCTCGACAACCACACGGCCCAGTCTCCACTGACTACCCCGGGACCCTGCAGCATTCCAGCCCCCACCTCACCCACACCAGAACCAGGGTGCAGGGAGGGGAATGGAATGAGGAAGAAACCCAGCCGGCGAGGACCAATAGCATAGGGCACATAAGTCAGGAACTAACATTGAACTCAGCCAACGTCCTGGGAGTGGGGAGGGAGAGATAGAGGCGGACACAAGTGGGGGGGGAGTGGCGGGCACAAGAGGGGGGGAGTGGCGGGCACAAGAGGGGGGGGGGGGAGTGGCGGGCACAAGAGGGGGGGGAGTGGCGGGCACAAGAGGGGGGGAGTGGCGGGCACAAGAGGGGGGGGGAGTGGCGGACACAAGAGGGGGGGGGAGTGGCGGGCACAAGAGGGGGGGGGAGTGGCGGGCACAAGAGGGGGGGAGTGGCGGGCACAAGAGGGGGGGAGTGGCGGGCACAAGAGGGGGGGGAGTGGCGGGCACAAGAGGGGGGGAGTGGCGGGCACAAGAGGGGGGGAGTGGCGGGCACAAGAGGGGGGGGAGTGGCGGACACAAGAGGGGGGGGGAGTGGCGGGCACAAGAGGGGGGGGGAGTGGCGGGCACAAGAGGGGGGGGAGTGGCGGGCACAAGAGGGGGGGGGAGTGGCGGGCACAAGAGGGGGGGGAGTGGCGGGCACAAGAGGGGGGAGTGGCGGGCACAAGAGGGGGGAGTGGCGGGCACAAGAGGGGGGGAGTGGCGGGCACAAGAGGGGGGGAGTGGCGGGCACAAGAGGGGGGGAGTGGCGGGCACAAGAGGGGGGGAGTGGCGGGCACAAGAGGGGGGGAGTGGCGGGCACAAGAGGGGGGGAGTGGCGGGCACAAGAGGGGGGGAGTGGCGGGCACAAGAGGGGGGGAGTGGCGGGCACAAGAGGGGGGGAGTGGCGGGCACAAGAGGGGGGGAGTGGCGGGCACAAGAGGGGGGGGAGTGGCGGGCACAAGAGGGGGGGAGTGGCGGGCACAAGAGGGGGGAGTGGCGGGCACAAGAGGGGGGGAGTGGCGGGCACAAGAGGGGGGGAGTGGCGGGCACAAGAGGGGGGGAGTGGCGGGCACAAGAGGGGGGGAGTGGCGGGCACAAGAGGGGGGGAGTGGCGGGCACAAGAGGGGGGGAGTGGCGGGCACAAGAGGGGGGGAGTGGCGGGCACAAGAGGGGGGGAGTGGCGGGCACAAGAGGGGGGAGTGGCGGGCACAAGAGGGGGGGAGTGGCGGGCACAAGAGGGGGGGAGTGGCGGGCACAAGAGGGGGGGAGTGGCGGGCACAAGAGGGGGGGAGTGGCGGGCACAAGAGGGGGGGAGTGGCGGGCACAAGAGGGGGGAGTGACGGACACAAGAGGGGGGAGTGACGGACACATGGGGGGAGTGACAGAGAGTGACAGACACATGGTTTGGGGGGGGGGGGGGGGGGGAGTGACAGACGGTGAAGCACAGGCTGACAGAGACAGTGACAGAGGAGGGAGACACCCACCTGTGGAGCCTTGAAGTCCCGGGAACTGCTCCTGCTTCTTGCCCTTCATTGCTGCCTCTGCGGGTCCCTGACCCTCCGCCAGCCTTTGCCAGTCCCAGTCTCTGGGTCCGTCACTCACTCCGCCGCCTACTCAGTCTCTCTGTGGCGTTCTCTGTGGCTCTGGCACTCTCTCTCTGGGTGTCTGTGTGTCTCTCTGTGTGCCTCTCTGTTGATTTCACTCTCTGGGTGCCTCTCTATCTCTCTCTTTCTGTGTCTCTGGCTCTCTCTGTGTCTCCGGCTCTCTTTGGCTGTCTGTGTCTGTCTGGGTGCCACTCTGTGTTTCTGGCTTTCTCTGGGTATCTCTGTTCCTCTGTCTATGTCTCTCTCGGTGTCTCTGGGTGCCTCTCCCTGTGTCTCTGCTTCTCTGGGTGCCTCTCCGTGTCTCTGTCTCTCTCTGGGTGCCTCTCCCTGTGTCTCTCTCTGGCTGCCTCTCCCTGTGTCTCTGTCTCTCTCTGGGTGGCTCTCTCTGTCTCTGGGTGCCTGTCTCTCTGTCTCTGGGTGCCTCTCCCTGTGTCTCTCTGAGTGCCTGTGTCTGTGCCTCTGCCGCTCTGTTGATTTCACTGTTTTTTTTGCTACATCTCTGGAAATTCCCAGTCTGAGCCTCGCGCTCCGATTGGCCGCGCGCCGGGGAACCCCCTACTGGCTGAGCACGTGACGCGGTCCCAGTGACGCGACCGCGCGTGGTCACCCGGAAGAGCCGGAGCTGGATCCCCGCCCGAACACGGACTGGCGCTAAACAAACCCACCCCACCAGTAAAGGGAAAACCCGGACTGGATCTCCACCCAAAACACGGAGCTGCCTCATAGAATCCCTACAGTGCAGGAGGAGGCCATTCAGCCCATCGAGTCTGCACCGACTCTCCAAATGGGGCATTTTACTCATGCCCTATCCCGTAAACCCACATATTTACCCCACTAATGCCCCCTAACCTACAAATATTGGGGCAATTTAGCATGGCCAATCCCCCTAACCTGCACATCTTGCCGCTGCATGAGAGTTCCTGCTTCTTCTGTCAGTTACATAAGAATGGACGGCATGGTAGCACAGTGGTTAGCACTGCTGCTTCACAGCTCCAGGGACCTGGGTTCGATTCCCGGCTTGGGTCACTGTCTGTGTGGAGTTTGCACATTCTCCCCGTGTCTGCATGAGTTTCCTCCGGGTGCTCCGGTTTCCTCCCACAGTCCAAAGATGTGCGGGTTAGGTTGATTGGCCATGCTAAAGTTGCCCCTTAGTGTCCTGAGATGCGTAGGCTAGAGGGATTAGCGGGTAAATGTGTAGGGATGTGGGGGTAGGGCCTGGGTGGGATTGTGGTCGGTGCAGACTCGATGGGCCAAATGGCCTCTTTCTGCACTGTAGGGTTTCTATGATTCTATGAATAATCTCTCCCTCAATGTCAACAAAACGAAGGAGATAGTCACCGTTGATGTAGACAGACTCCTTTACGCTTCCTGAAGTCAATGACAAAGTAGAAAGGGTCGAGAGCTTCATGTTTTTCGGTGTCCAGCTCACCAACAACCTGTCCTGGTCCCCCCACGCCGACACTATAGTTAAGGAAGCCCCACCAACACCTCTACTTTCTCAGGAGACTAAGGAAATTTGGCATGTCAGCTACGACTCCCACCAACTTTTACAGATGCACCATAGAAAGCATTCTTTCTGGTTGTATCACAGCTCGGTATGGCTCCTGCTCTGCCCAAGACCGCAAGGAACTACAAAAGGTCGTGAACGTAGCCCAATCCATCACACAAACCAGCCTCCCATCCATTGACTCTGTCTACACTTCCCGCTGCCTCGGCAAAGCAGCCAGCATAATTAAGGACCCCACGCACCCCGAACATTCTCCCTTCCACCTTCTTCCGTTGGGAGAAAGATACAAAAGTCTGAGGTCGCGTACCAACCGACTCAAGAACAGCTTCTTCCCTGCTGCTGTCAGACTTTTGAATGGACCTACCTTGCACTAAGTTGATCTTTCTCTCCACCCTAGCTGTGACTGTAACAGTACATTCTGCACTCTCTTCTTTCCTTCTCTATGAACGGTATGCTCTGCCTGTATAGCACGCAAGAAACAATACTTTTCACTGTATGTTGACGATAATAAATCAAATCAAATCATTAAACCTGTGTCCCCCTCATTCGTTCTCTCTATCCACTCTGCCCAGACTGCTCGCCGCTTCATAAAATCATAGAATCTCTACAGTGCAGAAGGAGGCCATTCGGCCCATCGCGTCTGCACTGACCACAATCCCACCCAGGCCCTATCCCCATAACCTCATGCATTTACCCCAGCTGGTCTCCCTGACACTAAGGGGAAATTTAGCATGGCCAATCCATCTGACCAGCACGTCTTTCGGACCGTGGGAGAAAACTGGAGAACCCAGAGGAGACCCACGCACGTTAACGCTTTGTGGCCAGAGTTTTCCCTGTTCTTACTCAGATCAGAAACAAAGCAATGGGAGGATTTTGCAACCTGCCAACGACTTGCATTTATATAGTGCCTTTGATGTCATGAAAAATGTTGTGGGGTGCTACACGGAAACAGTAAGGGGCAAAATTGACAAGGATGTCTTAGGACAGGTGACCAATAGCTAGATCAAAGAAGTAGGCTTTAAGAAGGGTCTTTTTTTTAAGTTACTTGTTCACGGGCATCATAGAATCCCTACAGTGCAGAAGGAGGCCATTCGGCCCATCGAATCTGCACCAACAACAATCCCACCCAGGCCCTTTCCCTGTAACCTCACATTTTTACCCCACTAATCCCCTCTAACCTACGCATCCCGGGACACTAAGGGGCAATTTAGCATGGCCAATCCACCTAACCTGCACATCTTTGGACACTAAGGGGACAATTTAGCTTGGCCAATCCACCTAACCTGCACATCTTTGGACACTAAGGGGACAATTTAGCTTGGCCAATCCACCTAACCTGCACGTCTTTGGACATTAAGGGACAATTTAGCATGGCTAATCCACCTAACCTGCACATCTTTGGACACTAAGGGGACAATTTAGCTTGGTCAATCCACCTAACCTGCACATCTTTGGACTGTGGGAGGAAACCGGAGCACCCGGAGGAAACCCACACAGACAACGTGCAGGCTCCGCGCACAGACAGTGACCCGAGGCCGGGAATCGAACCCCGGGTTCCTGACGCTGTGAGGCAGCAGTGCTGGCCGCTGTGCCGCCCCCATGTTATTTCGAACACGTTCATCCAAACTCAGATAAAGGCACAATATGACGGAGGCTGGAATCTGAAACAAAAACGGAAAGTTCTGATGCAAGGTCATCCAGACTCGAAACATTGGCTGCAGTCTCTCTCCACTTCACTGTTATCGGGTCAAGATTCTAGACCCCAGAGCCCCTTGAATAAAATGAAAACACGAAACTAACAGCGGCAACTACTTAATCATTCCTGTGCCAAGAGGGGGGAATCCTTTCATCTTGCACACTGAACAACACAGGCCACGGAGAGAATCCCCAGTGCGTCACTGCTGATTACAGTATTATTCATTATTCCACTGAAAGTACTATTGTGTTGAGTGAGGGAACTGATACCACAGCCTGTGGAGTTCTGGGTATCGGTTTGGTCTGTTTGTTAACCACCACCACCACCCCCCCTCCCCCCCACCGACCGCCCCCCCCCCCCCCCACCCTCCCCCCGATTTCTCTGGGTCCAACGAGGGACCTCCTGTGGACACACTTGGGTCCGATCATCGTGACCTTTTCCTCAACAGCAGTGGCACCATGGGCCGACCGGACCAGCTGAAGGGGTCAGTCTCACAATCCATCGGCGGTGCTATAGTGGTACAGTCCCTATGCTAGAATCCAGAGACCCCAGGGTAATCCTCTGGGGATCCGGGTTCGAATCCCACCAGGGCAGATGGTACAATTTGAATTCAGTAAAAGTTCGGAATGTAAAGTCTAATGGGCAGCACGGCGGCACAGTGGGTTAGCACTGCTGCCTCACAGCGCCAGGGACCCGGGTTCGATTCCCGGCTTGGGTCACTGTCTGTGCAGAGTCTGCACATTCTCCCCCGTGTCTGCGTAGGTTTCCTCCGGGTGCTCCAGTTTCTTCCCACACTCCAAAGATGTGCAGGTTAGGTGGACCAGCCGTACTAAATTGTCAGGGGGACTAGACGGGTATATGTATGGGGTTATGGGGATAGGGCCTGGGTGGGATTGTGGTCGTTGCAGACTCGATGGGCCGAATGGCCTCCTTCTGCACTGTAGGGATTCTGTGATTCTATATTTTGCCTTCCAAACAGAGTGTTTCAATAGTACTTTTTGATTTGATTTATTATTGTCACATGTATTAGTGTACAGCGCACTATACTGACAAAACATACCGTTCATAGAGAAGGAAAGGAGAGAGTGCAGAATGTAGTGTTACAGTCATAGCTAGGGTGTAGAGAAAGATCAACTTAATGCGAGGTAGGTCCATTCAAAAGCCTGACAGCAGCAGGGAAGAAGCTGTTCCTGAGTAGGTTGGTACGTGACCTCAGACTTTTGTATCTTTTTTCCGAAGGAAGAAGGCAGAAGAGAGAATGTCCGGGGTGCGTGGGGGTCCTTAATTATGCTGGTTGCTTTGCCGAGGCAGCGGGAAGTGTAGACAGAGTCAATGGATGGGAGGCTGGTTTGCGTGATGGATTGGGACATCCTTTTAATCATTTGTTACAGTAAGAGTTTTAAAATCTTGTCATGTCTTTATTCCAGACATCAACTGAAAGTTTGAATTCTCTTTTTTTGCAAAGTTATAACTCTTTGTGGGCTTGTGACAAAGCTCCCAGAAACAACAAGGCAATAATGGCTAGATCACCTCTTATTGTGATGTTGCTCAAGGGATAAGTATTGAGCAGGATGTTGGGGAGAGTTCCCCAACACTGCTTCGAAATCGTGCAGTGGGATCTTATACATCCATCCCAGCATGCTGCCAGGGCTTTTGGATAACTGCACAGAATGCAAACTTAGAATCAAAGAATCCCTACAGTGCAGAAGGAGGCCATTCGTCCCATCGAGTCTGCACCCACCACAATCTCACCCAGGCCTATCTCTTTAACCCCACGCATTTACCCTAGCTAATCCTCCTGACACCAGGGTCAATTTAGCATGGCCAATCAACCTAACCGGCACATCTTTGAACTGAGGGAGGAAATCGGAGCACCCCGAGGAACCCCACATATTTACCCCGCTAATCCCCCTTATACTAAGGGGCAATATACTGTACCCCACATATTTACCCCGCTAATCCCCCTTATACTAAGGGGCAATATACTGTACCCCACATATTTACCCCGCTAATCCCCCTTATACTAAGGGGCAATATACTGTACCCCACATATTTACCCCGCTAATCCCCCTTATACTAAGGGGCAATATACCGTACCCCACATATTTACCCTACTAATCCCCCTTATACTAAGGGATAATTTAGCATGGCTGATCCACCTAACCTGCTCTTCTTTGCAGTGTGGGAGGAAACTGGAGCACCCGCAGGAAACCCACGCAGACACGGGGAGAACGTGCAGACTCCACACAGACAGTGACCCAAGCCGGGAATCGAACCCGGGTTCCTGGCACTATGGGGTAGCAGTGCTAACCACTGTGCTGCCGTGCCACCCTCATATGAAGTAATGTTAAGTAACATTAAGTTATAATATTACACCTGCAGCCTCTGGCAGTCTGATTAATTCTTTGGGCGGCACGGTGGTGCAGTGGTTAGCATGGCTGCCTCACAGCGCCAGGGACCCGGGTTCGATTCCAGCCTCGGGTCACTGTCTGTATGGAGTCTGCACGTTCTCCCCCTGTTTGCGTGGGTTTCCTCCGGGTGCTCCGGTTTCCTCCCACAGTCCAAACGACGTGCTGGTTAGGGTGCATTGGCCGAGCTAAATTCTCCCTCAGTGTACCCGAACAGGCGCTGGAGTTCTAGCCCAGTAACACAGAATCCATAGAATCACTACAGTGCAAAAAGAGGCCATTCAGCCCATCAAGTCTGCACTGATTCTAAATTGCCCCTTAGTCTCCAAAGATGTGCAGGTTAAGTAGATTGGCCATGCTAAATTGCCCCTTAGTGTCGAAAGATGTGTGGGTTAGGTGGATTGGCCATGCTAAACTGCCCCTTAGTGTCCAAAGATGTGTGGGTTAAGTGGCTTGGCCATGCTAAACTGCCCCTTAGTGTCCAAAGATGTGTGGGTTAAGTGGCTTGGCCATGCTAAACTGCCCCTTAGTGTCCAAAGATGTGTAGGTTAGGTGGCTTGGCCATGATAAATTGCCCCACACAACTCAACCTCCCCAAACCCCAACCACCCCCTTCACAACTGTAACCCCCTCACTGAACCCTGAACTATAACCCCGACCAACTCAATCTCCCCAACCCCCCAAACTCTAACCACCCCCTTCACAACTGTAACCCCCCCAACTGAACATAGAACATAGAACAGTACAGCAAAGAACAGGCCCTTCGGCCCACAATGTTGTGCCGAGCTTTATCTGAAACCAAGATCAAGCTATCCCACTCCCTATCATCCTGGTGTGCTCCATGTGCCTATCCAATAACCGCTCAAATGTTCCTAAAGTGTCTGACTCCACTATCACTGCAGGCAGTCCATTCCACACCCCAACCACTCTCTGCGTAAAGAACCTACCTCTGATATCCTTCCTATATCTCCCACCATGAACCCTATAGTTATGCCCCCTTGTAATAGCTCCATCCACCCGAGGAAATAGTCTTTGAACGTTCACTCTATCTATCCCCTTCATCATTTTATAAACCTCTATTAAGTCTCCCCTCAGCCTCCTCCGCTCCAGAGAGAACAGCCCTAGCTCCCTCAACCTTTCCTCATAAGACCTACCCTCCAAACCAGGCAGCATCCTGGTAAATCTCCTCTGCACTCTTTCCAGCGCTTCCACATCCTTCTTATAGTGAGGTGACCAGGACTGCACACAATATTCCAAATGTGGTCTCACCAAGGTCCTGTACAGTTGCAGCATAACCCCACGGCTCTTAAACTCCAACCCCCTGTTAATAAAAGCTAACACACTATAGGCCTTCTTCACAGCTCTATCCACTTGAGTGGCAACCTTTAGAGATCTGTGGATATGGACCCCAAGATCTCTCTGTTCCTCCACAGTCTTCAGAACCCTACCTTTGACCCTGGAATCCACATTTAAATTAGTCCTACCAAAATGAATCACCTCACATTTATCAGGGTTAAACTCCATTTGCCATTTTTCAGCCCAGCTTTGCATCCTATCTATGTCTCTTTGCAGCCTACAACAGCCCTCCACCTCATCCACTACTCCACCAATCTTGGTGTCATCAGCAAATTTACTGATCCACCCTTCAGCCCCCTCCTCTAAGTCATTAATAAAAATCACAAAGAGCAGAGGACCAAGCACCGATCCCTGTGGCACTCCGCTAGCAACCTGCCTCCAGTCCCTGAACCCTGAACTATAACCCCGACCAACTCAACCTCCCCAGCCCCCCAAACTCTAACCACCCCTTTCACAACTGTAACCCCCCCCCCCACTGAACCCTGAACTATAACCCCAACCAACTGAATCTCCCCAACCTCTAATCACCCCTTCACAACTGTAACCCCTCACTGAACCTTGAACTATAACCCTGCCCAACTCAATCTCCCCAACTCAACCCCACATTCCCCCAACTCTAACCACACAACTGCCACCAGACACGGCTCCCCCACTCCCACACTGTTTCTTTATTTGGTCACGGGGTGTAGGCCTCACTGGCTAGGCCAGTATTTATTGCCCATTCCTAATTGCCCCTGGAGGAAGGTTCCGGAAGATTGAATGCGCGGGTTAGATGGATTGGCCGTGCAAAATTGTCCCTGGGTGTCAGGGGGTTAGTAGGGTAAATGCATGGGGTTACGAGGATAGGGCCTGGGTGGGATTGTTGTCGGCGCAGGCTTGATGGGCCGAATGGCCTCCTTCTGCACTGTCGGGATTCTATGATTCTATGAAATTTGTGTTTCCTCCATTACAACACTGAACAGAAACTGAACTGGACCCAACAAGTACTGTGGTTACAAGAGCAGGTTAGAGGCTGCAAATCATGCGGTGAGTGACTCATCTCCTGACTCCCCAAAGCCTGTCCACCATCTACAAGGCGCAAGTCAGGAGTGTGATGGAATATTCCCCACTTGCCTGGATGGGAGCAGCTCCAACAACACTCAAGAAACTCAACACCAATCAGGACAAAGCAGCCCCGCTTGATTGGCACCCCATCCACAAACATCCACTCCCTCCACCACTGACGCAAGATGCTCTGCAGGAACTCACCAAGGCTCCATCGACAGCACCTTCCAAACCTGTGACTTCTACCACCCAGAAGGACAAGGACAGCGACACGGTGGCACAGTGATTAGCGCTGCTGCCTCACAGCTCCAGGGACCCCAGTTCAATTCTGGCCCTGGGTCGCTGTCTGTGTGGAGCTTGCACATTCTCCCTGTGTCTGCGTGGGTTTCCTCCTGGTGCTCCGGTTTCCTCCCACAGTCCAAAGATGTGCGGGTTAGGTAGATTGGTCATGCTAAATGTCCCCTTAGTGTCAAGGGGGACCAGCAGGGTAAATAAGTGGAGGTTATGGGGATAGGATCTGGGAAGACCCAATGGGCCAAATGGCCTCCTTCTGCACAGATTCTATGATTCTGATTCTAATATGGGGACTCTACCACCTGCAAGTTCCCATCCGAGCCACTCGCAATCCTGACTTGGAAATATACCGGCCGTTCCTTCACTGTCGCTGGGTCAAAATCCTGGATCTCCCTCCCTCACGGCATTGTGGGTGTACCTACATCACAGGGACTGCAGCGGATTCAAGATGGCGGCAGTGGATTCAAGATGGCGGCAGCGGATTCAAGATGGCGGCTCACCCACCAACTTCTCAAGGGGCAACTAGGGATGGGCAATAAATGCTGGACCCAGCCAGCGACACCCATGTCCCAGGACAGAATAAAAACAAAACAGGGGTCACACTTTGATGACAGAGCTTCACTGAGTGTGGAATGTTCTGTAAATATGAATAAATACAAATTATTTCTGAGAAATCTCAAGCAGAAGAGGATGGCACGGTGTCAGAGAAGTTAGCACTGCTGCCTCTCACAGCACCAGGGACACGGGTTGGATTCCCGGCTTGGGTCACTGTCCATAAGACATAGGAGCAGAATTAGGCCACTCGGCCCATCGAGTCTGCTCCGCCATTCAATCATGGCTGATATTTTTCTCATCCCCATTCTCCTGCCTTTTCCCCATAACCCCAGACCCCCTTATTAATCAAGAACCTATCTATCTCTGTCTTAAAGACACTCAATGACCTGGCCTCCACAGCCTTCTGCGGCAAAGAGTTCCACAGATTCACCACTCTCTGGCTGAAGAAACTCCTCCTCATCTCTGTTTTAAAGGATCGTCCCTTTAACCATAGACATAGAACCATAGAAAATTACAGCTCAGAAACAGGCCTTTTGGTCCTTCTTGTCTGTGCCGAACCATTTTTTGCCTAGTCCCACTGACCTGCACTTGGACCATATCCCTCCACACCCCATTCATCCATGAACCCGTCCAAGTTTTTCTTAAATGTTAAAAGTGACCCCGCATTTACCACTTTATCCGGCAGCTCATTCCACACTCCCACCACTCTCTGCGTGAAGAAACCCCCCCTAATATTCCCTTTAAACTTTTCTCCTTTCACCCTTAACCCATGCCCTCTGGTTTTTTTTCTCCCCTCGCCTCAGCGGAAAAAGCCTGCTTGCATTCACTCTATCTATACCCATCAAAATCTTATACACCTCTATCAAATCTCCCCTCAATCTTCTACGCTCCAGGGAATAAAGTCCCAACCTATTCAATCTCTCTCTGTAACTCAGCTTCTCAAGTCCCGGCAACATCCTTGTGAACCTTCTCTGCACTCTTTCAATCTTATTTACATCCTTCCTGTAACTAGGTGACCAAAACTGTAATCAGCCTAGCCAGAGGTTGTGCCCTCTGGTTCTAGTTTTTCCTACTTAGTGGAAACATCCTCTCCACGTCCACTCTATCCAGGCCTTGCAGTATCCTGTAAGTTTCAATAAGATCCACCCCCTCATCCTTCTAAACTCCAACGAGCACAGACCCAGAGTCCTCAACCGTTCTTCATACAACAAGCTGTTCATTCCAGAGATCATTCTTGTGAACATCCTCTGGACCCTTTCCAAGGCCAGCACATCCTTCCTTAGATATGGGGCTCAAAACTGCTCACAATACTCCAAATGGGGTCTGACCAGAGCCTTATACAGCCTCTGTGAAAGGCTCTATCTGTGTGGAGTCTGCACATTCTCCCCGTGTCTGCGTGGGTTTCCTCCGGGTGCTCCGGTTTCCTCCCACAGTCCGAAAGATGTGCTGGTTAGGTGCGTTGGCCGTGCTAAATTCTCCTTCAGTGTTACCCGAACAGGCGCCGGAGTGTGGCGACTAGGGGATTTTCACAGTCACTTCATTGCAGTGTTAATGTAAGCCGACTTGTGACTAATAAATAAACTTTAAACTGAATAATGTCTTTAACAGAGAGAAGTATCTTGAACAAGATGAATGACCAACAGGGGGCAGCAACAACCTGGTAGATATCTTCAGTGAGTCTGGGTGTCACTCAAGTCCAGACCTCCCAGGGAGATCTCTCTGTCTCTGCACATACTGTAATCTCGCTATCTGTTCACTGAATCATAGAATCATAGAAACCCTACAGTGCAGAAGGAGGCCATTCGGCCCATCGGGTCTGCACCGACCACAATCCCACCCAGGACCTACCCCCACATATTTTACCTGCTAATCCCTCTAACCTACGCATTTCAGGACTCTAAGGGGCAATTTTTAACCTGGCCAATCAACCTAACCCGCACATCTTTGGACTGTGGGAGGAAACCGGAGCACCCGGAGGAAACCCACGCAGACACGAGGAGAATGTGCAAACTCCACACAGACAGTGACCCGAGCCGGGAATCGAACCCGGGACCCTGGTGCTGTGAAGCAGCAGTGCTAACCACTGTGCTACCGTGCCGCCAGTCACTGCACGGTGACTGAGGCACCGGCTGATTACATTTTCAAACAAGAAAAAAGCATATTCATTGCCAGGTGGGGACTGGATGTGGCGTCGTTCATGCATTAGAACCAAAACCAGGAGGAACTTCTTCCGCCAGAATGGGTGGGTGAATCTGTGGAATTCATTGCCACAGAGGAGACTGGGTCATTGAGTGTATTTAAGACAGAGATAGATAGGTTCTTGATTAATAAGGGGGTCAAAGGTTACGGGGAAAAGGCGGGAGAATGGGGATGAGAAACATATCAGCCATGGCGGAGCAGACTCAATGGGCCGAATGGCCTAATTCTCTTCCTCTATCTTATGGTCTTTGCTGATTGAAGCCTAACCTTCCCCGCCCCCTTGTCGTGAAGTGCCATTGTTACGTATCACACCACTATCCTGTGTAACTATGTCGCCCCCCCCCCCCCGCCACCCCCAACCCCACCACACAGTACCTCACCATCCCTTTTGAGTCTTGTTCCAGTATTACACATATAATCCAACATGGATGGCACGGTGGCACAGTGGTTAGCACTGTTGCCTCACAGTGCCAGCAACCCGGGATCAATTCCAGCCTCGGGTCTCACTCTGTGTGGAGTCTGCACATTCTCCCCATGTCTGCGTGGGTTTCCTCCCAGTGTTCTGATTTCCTCCCACACTCCCAAGATGTGTAGGTTAGATGGATTGGTCATGTTAAATTGCCCCTTAGTGTCCCAAGATGTGTAGGTTAGATGGATTGGTCATGTTAAATTGTCCCTTAGTGTCCAAAGATGTGCAGGTTAGGTGGATTGGCCATGCCAAATTGTCCCTTAGTGTCCAAAGATGTGTAGGTTAAGTGGATTGGCCATGCTAAATTGTCCCTTAGTGTCCAAAGATGTGTAGGTTAGGTGGACTGGCCATGCTAAATTGCCCCTTAGTGTCCCAAGATGTGCAGCTTACGTGGATTGGCCATGCTAAATTGCCCCTTAGTGTCCAAAGATGTGCAGGTTGGGTGGATTGGCTATGCTAAATTGCTCCTTAGTGTCCAAAGATGTGTAGGTTAAGTGGATTGGCCATGCTAAATTGCCCCTTAGTGTCCAAAGATGTGCAGGTTGGGTGGATTGGCCATGCTAAATTGCCCCTTAGTGTCCAAAGATGTGTAGGTTAAGTGGATTGGCCATGCTAAATTGCTCCTTAGTGTCCAAAGATGTGTAGGTTAAGTGGATTGGCCATGCTAAATTGCCCCTTAGTGTCCAAAGATGTGCAGGCTGGGTGGATTGGCTATGCTAAATTGCTCCTTAGTGTCCAAAGATGTGTAGGTTAAGTGGATTGGCCATGCTAAATTGCCCCTTAGTGTCCCAAGATGTGCAGTTTACGTGGATTGGCCATGCTAAATTGCCCCTTAGTGTCCAAAGATGTGCAGGTTGGATGGATTGGCTATGCTAAATTGCTCCTTAGTGTCCAAAGATGTGTAGGTTAAGTGGATTGGCCATGCTAAATTGCCCCTTAGTGTCCAAAGATGTGCAGGTTGGGTGGATTGGCTATGCTAAATTGCCCCTTAGTGTCCAAAGATGTGTAGGTTAAGTGGATTGGCCATGCTAAATTGCTCCTTAGTGTCCAAAGATGTGTAGGTTAGGTGGATTGGCCATGCTAAATTGCCCTTAGTGTCAGGGGGATTAGCAGGGTAATTGCATGAATAGGGCCTGGATGGGATTTTTATCGGTGCAGGCTCGATGGGCCAAATGGCCTCCATCTACACTGTAAGGATTCTAGGGAGGGAATTTTCCTGTCCTGCGCCACGGGAATCATAGCGGGCGGGCGGGAGAAAGATCCATTGACCTTGGGTAGGATTTTCTGGCCTTTTGGGGTGATCGTGGGTGGAAAATCCCACCCTACGCATCTATGATCCCCACTCACCACCGAGAATAAAGCAAAAAATACTACGGAGGATCTGAAAGAAAAGTAGAAAATGGGGGAAAGACTCAGCAGCATCTGTGGAGAGAGAAAAGGGTTAATGTTTCACGTCCAATACCACTCTTTTGGTTTCAGAATCATGTTGCTCTCTGGGAAGAGTTCAGCGGGGACAGAAACCAACTTGTGGAAGTTCTGAAGAGTCATACGTATCTGAAACTTTAATTGTGTTCCTTTCCTTCCCGGAACGCTGCCAAGCCTGCTGCGCTTTCCAGCACTTTCTGCTCTTATTCATTCGTGGGACATGGGCATCGCTGGCTGAGCCAGCATTTATTGCCCATCCCTAGTTGCCCTTGGAGGGACAGTTGAGAGTCAACCGCATTGCTGTGGCTCTGGAGTCACATGTAGAGTAAGAAGTCTCACAACACCAGGTTAAAGTCCAACAGGTTTATTTGGTAGCAAATACCATAAGCTTTCGGAGCAGAGCTCCTTCGTCAGATGGAGTGGATATCTGTTCTCAAATGAGTATTATGGTATTTGCTACCAAATAAACCTGTTGGACTTTAACCTGGTGTTGTGAGACTTCTTACTGTGCTTACCCCAGTCCAATGCCGGCATCTCCACATCGTCACATGTAGGCCAGACCGGGTAAGGACGGCAGATTTCCTTCCCTGAAGGGACATTAGGGAACCAGGGTTTTTCCAACAATTGACAATGGTTTCATGGCATGGCCAAATGGGCCACCTCAGATGGCGATTTACAAAGCATGCTGGGATAGTTGGCCAAATACAGAAACAGGCCTGAAGTGAATATTGGACAGAGAGAAACAGGCTCCAGACTACAGAATACACAGGAAATAGGCCATCCCAAAGACAATGGACACTCTCTGGTCAAACAGGGTCGTTTACCAGACAAAGGGGTGTCCTTAATCCCTTATTTGGGACAGTAAGAAGTCTCACAACACCAGGTTAAAGGCCAACAGGTTTATTTGGAATCCTGAGCTTTTGGAGCACTGTTCCTTCATCAGCTGAGTGGAGAAATAGGTGTCACAAACACAACACATAGATAGACAAAGACACAATTGCAATTGGAATGCGAGTCTTTACAGGTAATCAAGTCTTTACAGGTTCAGACAATGCAGGTGGAGAGAGGGATAATCACAGGTTAAAGAGGTGTGTATTGTCTCCAGCCAGGACAGTTAGTCGGATTTTGCAAACCCAGGCCAAATGGTGGGGGTTACACGTGATGTGACATGAACCCAAGATCCCGGTTGAGGCCATTCTCATAGAATCATAGAATCCCTACAGTGCAGCAGGAGGCCATTCGGCCCTTCAAGTCTGCACCGACCACAATCCCACCCAGGCCCTATTCTCACAACCCCACACATTTACCCTGCTAATCCCCTGGACTCAAGAGTCAATTTAGCATGGCCAATCAACCTAACCCGCACATCTTTGGACTGTGGGAGGAATGATGTGGAGATGCTGGCGTTGGACTGGGGTAAACACAGTAAGACATTTAACAACACCAGGTTAAAGTCCAACAGGTTTATTTGGTAGCAAAAGCCATAAGCTTTCGGAGCCTTAAGCCCCTTCTTCAGGTGAGTGGGAATTCTGTTCACAAACAGGGCATATAAAGACACAAACTCAATTTACAGAATAATGGTTGGAATGCGAATACTTACAGCTTACAGCAGGGGCGGCACGGTAGCACAGTGGTTAGCACTGCTGCTTCACAACTCCACGGACCTGGGTTCGATTCCCAGCTTGGGTCACTGTCTGTGTGGAGTTTGCACATTCTCCCCGTGTCTGCGTGGGTTTCCTCCGGGTGCTCCAGTTTCCTCCCACAGTCCAAAGATGTGCGGGTTAGGTTGATTGGCTGTGCTAAAAATTGCCCTTAGTGTCCTGAGATGCGCAGGTTAGAGGGATTAGTGGGTAAATATGTAGGGATATGGGCCTGGGTGGGATTGTGGTTGGTGCAGACTTGATGCCAAATGGCCTCTTTCTGTACTGTAGGGTTTCTATGATTTCTATGATAATCAAGTCTTTAAGATACAAACAATGTGAGTGGAGAGAGCATTAAGACAGGTTAAAGAGATGTGTATTGTCTCCAGACAGGATAGCAAGTGAGACTCTGCAGGTCCAGGCAAACTGTGGGGGTTACAAATAGTGTGACATGAACCCAATATCCCGGTTGAGGCCGTCCTCATGTGTGCGGAACTTGGCTATCAGTTTCTGCTCAGTGACTCTGCGCCGTCGTGTGTCGTGAAGGCCGCCTTGGAGAACGCTTACCCGAATATCAGAGGCCGAATGCCCATGACCGCTGAAGTGCTCCCCAACAGGAAGAGAACAGTCTTGCCTGGTGATTGTCGAGCGGTGTTCATTCATCCGTTGTCGCAGCGCCTGCATGGTTTCCCCAATGTACCATGCCTCGGGACATCCTTTCCTGCAGCGTATCAGGTAGACAACGTTGGCTAAACGTGTGGGAGGAAACCGGAGTACCCGGAGGAAACCCATGCAGACACGGGGAGAATGTGCAAACTCTGCACAGACAGTGACCCAAGCCGGGAATCGAACCCGGATCCCCAGCGGTGCTAACCACTGTGCCACCGTGCCGCCCTCATGTGTGCGGAACTTGGCTATCAGTTTCTCCTTATTTGGCAGGGAGGTATGTAACCTACGTGTCTCCAGCACCTACAGGCACAGCCGCTGGGTACTCACCCAGAGATCTATGTGGCAGCACCTGATTGGATTCTATCGATCAGGGTGATCGGACCCTGATCGATTGATTGGTAATAATCAAGAGACCGCCCGAAAGGACGCAAAACCGGTGAGGGATGAAAGGAAGGAAGAGCGGGAGTGGGAACGAGGCAGAGAACGCGGGACAGGAACAGAACAATGGTGACCAGCACCAGCAACTGGCACCATGAAGACAGCCAACACCTCAACCACGGAAGGAAGACCAGACTACGCAGAGGACTACAGAGACCAACACGCGGATAAAGGCCAATATCTGCCTGGGTACTTGCCAGTTACACAAAAGTTAAGCCAAGGTCTAGTATTGGACTTGAACTTTGGTATTCTGTAAATAACTGATATTGATTCTGTGGGTGATTAACATTAATTGTGTCTATGAATAAATATTATTGTGTTAACAAGAATTCGACTCACAATTCTTTGTCCGCCGTATAAGGGTTAAAACACACTGCAGCCGACACAACTCTGATTCTTAATTCCAGGCTTTTTTATTCATTTGTGGGACATGGGCGTCGCTGGCTGGGCCAGCATTTATTGCCCATCCCTAGTTGCCCTTGAACTGAAGGGCTCATTCACCCATTTCAAAGGGCAGTTGAGAGTCAACCACATTGCTGTGGCTCTGGAGTCACATGTAAGCCAGACCGGGTAAGAATGGCAGATTTCCTTCCCTGTAGGACATTAGGTGGATTGGCCAGTGTAAGTTGCCCCTTAGTGTCCCAAGATATGTAGAATAGGGGGATTAGTGGAGTAAATATGTGGGGTTATGGGAATAGGGCCTGGGTACGTTGCTGTTTCTGTGTTCTGTTTCTGTGTTCACCCCAGTCCAACGCCGGCATCTCCACAACGTTGCTGTTTCACAGTCGATGCAGACTCAATGGCCTCCTTCTGCACTGGAGGGATTCTATGGTTCTTATGTGGTTCTTGTCAGTTTTTCCGACAATCGACAATGGTTTCATGGTCATCAGTGGATTCTTAATTCCAGGTATTTTTTAATTGAATTCAAATTCCACCATCGGCCGTGGTGGGATTCGAACCCGAGTCCCCAGAACATTAGCTGAGTTTCCTGGTTGAATAGCCCAGCGATAATACCACCAGGCCATCGCCTCCCCTTCGCCCAACATCTGTCCCTCAATCAACATGAGAAATAAAAAGATTATCCAGTCATTATCACGGTGCCGTCTGTGGGATCTTGCTGTGTACAAATTGGTTGCTTGTATTTGCTACATTATGACCGTGAATTAATTCTGCCAGTACCTCATTGTGTGATGTGTTTTCAGATGTCCCGTGGCTGCGAAAGGTGCTATTGAAATGCAAATTTTGCTTCTTAGTTCCCACCTATTTACAGTTCTTGACGATTTATTAGTGCATCTCTCCGCACAGTCTAAATCCTTTACTATCCAAGGACAATACAGTGCCTCGAATTATAGAATTCCTACAGTGCAGCAGGAAGCTATTCAGTCCATCGAGTCTATACCAACTCTCTGACAAAGTACCTTATCCAGGCCCTCCCCTCCCTCCTATCCCCATAACCCCACACATTTACCATAGCTAATCCTCCTAACCTGCACATCTTTGGACTGTGGGAGGAAACCGGAGCACCCGGAGGAAACCCACGCAGACACGGGGAGAACATGCAAATTCCACACAGGCTCCCGAGGCCAGAATCGAACCTGGGTCCCAAGCGCTGTGAGGCAGCAGTGCTAACCACTGTGCCACCGTGCCTCTCATTATCAGTTCTAACACTTCCACATGGAACCATAGAATCCCTACAGTGCAGTAGGAGGCCATTCGGCCCATTGAGTCTACACCAACTCTCCAAAACAGCATCTTATGCAGGCCCTATCCCCATAACCCCACAAATTTAACCTGTTAATCCCCATAATCTACATATTTGGGACACCTAAGGAACAATTTAGCATGGCCAATCCAGCTAACCTGCACATCTTTGGACACTAAGGGGCAATTTAGCATGGCCAATCCACCTAACCTACACATCCTTGGACACTAAGGGGCAATTTAACATGACCAATCCACCTAACCCGCACATCTTTGGACACTAAGGGGCAATTTAGCATGGCCAATCCACCTAACCAGCACATCTTTGGACACTAAGGGGCAATTTAGCATGGCCAATCCACCTAACCTGCACATCTTTGGACACTAAGAGGCAATTCAGCATGGCCAATCCATCTAACCTGCACATCTTTGGAGTGTGGGAGAAAACTGGAGCACCCGGAGGAAACCAATGCAGACACGGGGAGAACATGCAAACCCCATACAAGACAGTGACCCGAGTCCGGAATCAAACCCGGGTTCCTGGCGCTGTGAGGCAACAGTGCTAACCGCTGTGCATGGTGCAGGCGTGGTGGGCCGAATGGCCTCCGCCTACACTATAGGGCTTCTATGATTTTATGAGTGACTATGTTATACATAGAAATAGGTGGTAGTTACAGCACAAAAACAGGCCATTCGGCCCAAGGAGTGTATGCTGGTATGTATGCGCCACATGAGCTCCCTCCCATGTGTGAATGGTTTATATGGTTCCGGTATCTCTGTAAACTGTGGTATGTTATGAAAAGCTCCATCGACAGCAGTGCACCGACACGTCAACCGTGAGTTAGTGAATTGCACTTTTAACCCCATGTCACAGGGGCGTAGCTTCTAAGCCCACACCCGAGACCTGAACACGACAGCCGAGGCCGGACTGCAGTACTGAGGGAGTGCTGAACTGTAGGACATGCCGCATCTCTGGCATCTATTAAACTGAGGCCCTGCCCGGAGGGCCTAAAACATGGTGTGACCTATATTCTGCAGGAGAACTGATGGGGGAGGGGGGGTGGGGAGGGTTGCATTCTCTCTGGAGTCCTCACCAATGTTTATCGTTCATTGAGCATCACAAAAACAGATTAATCTGTTCATTATCACACTGTGGAGTTTGTGGTGCGTAAATTGGCTGCTGCGTTTCCTACATTGCAACTCGGTAAGAAGTCTCACAACACCAGGTTAAAGTCCAACAGGTTAATTTGGAAACACGAGCTTTCGGAGTGCTCTCTTTCATCAGATGAATGTGAGGTTGCACATCTTTGGACACTAAGGGGCAATTTAGCACGGCCAATCCACCTAACCTGCACATCTTTGGACATTGAGGGACAATTTAGCACGGCCAATCCACCTAACCTGCACATCTTTGGACATTGAGGGACAATTTAGCATGGCCAATCCATCTAACCTACATATCTTTGGACACTAAGGGGCAATTTAGCATGGCCAATCCACCTAACCCGCACATCTTTGGACACTAAGGGACAATTTAGCATGGCCAATCCATCTAACCTACACATCTTTGGACACTAAGGGGCAATTTAGCATGGCCAATCCACCTAACCCGCACATCTTTGGACACTAAGGGACAATTTAGCATGGCCAATCCATCTAACCTACACATCTTTGGACACTAAGGGGCAATTTAGCATGGCCGATCCACCTAATCTGCACATCTTTGGACACTAAGGGACAATTTAGCATGGCCAATCCACCTAACCTACACATCTTTGGACACTAAGGGGCAATTTAGCATGGCCGATCCACCTAATCTGCACATCTTTGGACACTAAGGGACAATTTAGCATGGCCAATCCATCTAACCTACACATCTTTGGACACTAAGGGACAATTTAGCACGGCCAATCCACCTAACCTGCACATCTTTGGACATTGAGGGACAATTTAGCATGGCCAATCCACCTAATCTGCACATCTTTGGACACTAAGGGACAATTTAGCATGGCCAATCCATCTAACCTACACATCTTTGGACACTAAGGGACAATTTAGCATGGCCAATCCATCTAACCTACACATCTTTGGACACTAAGGGACAATTTAGCACGGCCAATCCACCTAACCTGCACATCTTTGGACATTGAGGGACAATTTGGCATGGCCAATCCACCTAATCTGCACATCTTTGGACACTAAGGGACAATTTAGCATGGCCAATCCATCTAACCTACACATCTTTGGACACTAAGGGGCAATTTAGCATGGCCGATCCACCTAACCTGCACATTTTTGGACACTAAGGGACAATTTAGCATGGCCAAATCCACCTAACCTACAAATCTTTGGCGTGTGGGAGGAAACTGTGTCTGCGTGGGTTTCCTCCAGGTGCTCCGGTTTCCTCCCACACTCACCTGATGAAGGAGCAGCGCTCCGAAAGCTTGTGATTCCAAATAAACCTGTTGGGCATTAACCTGGTGTTGTGAGACTTCTTACCATGCTCACCCCAGTCCAACGCCGGCATCTCCACATCATGGCTACATTCCAACTAGCGACGGCTGCACATGGGAAAGGATTCCATCAGCTGGCACATTGCGAAAGGCGCTATATAAATGCAGTTCTTGCTTTCTTTGCCCACATCAATGGATTAAAGAATGAATTGTTTTTACTCAGCATTGAGTTTCTCTACTTAGAAAATCATTCTTGCAAGTGCTTCGTGAAATAATTGTGAGGAGGGTATAGAAATCCGGGGGTGGGGGGGGGGTGGAGACAGTGGGACTGTCTCTGGGCTAGTCATCTAGAGGCCTCTAGAGGACACGGGTTCAAATCCCACCACAGCAGCTGGTGGAAATTCAATTCAATTCATAAAATCTGGAATTGAAAGCTAGTCTCAGTAACGGTGACCATGAAACTATCATCGATTGTCGGGAAAACCCCATCTGGTTCACTAATGTCCCCTTTCGGGAAGGAAATCTGCCGTCCTTACCCGGTCTGGCCCATAGAGCCACTCCAGAGGGTGGCGCAGTGGGTTAGCACTGCTGCCTCACAGCGCCAGGGACCCGGGTTCGATTCCCGGCTTGGGTCTCTGCCTGTGCAGAGTTTGCACGTTCTCCCCGTGTCTGCGTGGGTTTCCTCCCAAAGACGTGCTGGTTAGGGTGAATTGGCCATGCTAAATTCTCCCTCAGTGTACCCGAACAGGCGCCGGAGGGGATTTTCACAGTAACTTCATTGCAGTGTTAACGTAAGCTTACTTGTGACACTAATAAATAAACTTTAAGCAATGTGGCTGACTCTAAATTGTCCCTCCGAAATGTTTGTGCAAGCCACAAGCCGCCATCTTCTTAAGGCCAATAAATATTGGCTTTGTCCGCGATGCCCACATCCCATAAACAAACCAACCAGATCAAGGGAAAGTGAGTGTCATAAGACCTTGGAAGGAGAAGTCCCTTCACCAAAATCCCTTTATTTACAAGTCTGACAACAGCACACACAGTGCTTACAGTTCACAGTCTACACTCAGAGTCCCAGAGGAACTAAAACTCCTGGTTAAGTACAAAGCAAGAGGCTCCCTCATTGGCCCATCAATCTGGTCTTTAAGCAGAGAGTTCATATTCCAACAGGCCAACCTCAATTATCTGATTAAAGTCATTACAGGGAGATCATAGAAATCATAGAAACCCTACAGTGCAGAAGGAGGCCATTCGGCCCATCGAGTCTGCACCGACCACAATCCCACCCAGGCCCTACCCCCACATATTTTACCCGCTAATCCCTCTAACCTACACATCCCAGGACTCTAAGGGGCAATTTTTTAACCTGGCCAATCAACCTAACCCGCACATCTTTGGACTGTGGGAGGAAACCGGAGCACCCGGAGGAAACCCACGCAGACACGAGGAGAATGTGCAAACTCCACACAGACAGTGACCGGGAATCGAACCCGGGACCCTGGAGCTGTGAAGCAGCAGTGCTAACCACTGTGCTACCGTGCCGCCCATCTGCGGATAGTGCGGAAAGATGGCATTGAAGGTCTAGGAAGGTCTATTTGCGGAAGGATATATTGGCCTTGGAGGGAGTGCAGAGAAGGTTCACCAGGTTGATACCGGAGATGAGGGGTGTAGCTTATGAGGAGAGATTGAACAGATTGGGTCTGTACTCGTTGGAGTTTAGAAGGCTGAGGGGTGATCTTATAGAGGCATATAAGATAATGAAGGGGCTGGATAGGGTAGAGGTAGAGAGATTCTTTCCACTTAGAAGGGAAACCAGAACTAGAGGGCACAGCCTCAAAATAAGTGGGGGCTGGTTCAGAGCAGAGTTGAGGGGGAACTTCTTCTCTCAGAGGGTAGTGAATCTCTGGAATTCTCTGCCCATTGAAGTTGTGGAGGCTACCTCGTTGAATATGTTTAAATCATGGGTAGATGGATTCCTGATCGGTAAGGGAATTAAGGGATATGGGGAACAGGCGGGTAAGTGGAACTGATCCACTTCAGATCAGCCATGATCTTATTGAATGGCGGGGCAGGCTCGAGGGGCTAGATGGCCTACTCCTGCTCCTATTTCTTATGTTCTTATGAATGGTGGGGCAGGTTTGAGAGGCTCCTGCACCTATGCCCATAAATAAATTAAAAATTAAAGCCTTACCTGTCACTGAGGGTTCACACACCAGTTTAATGCCCAGCTAAGACTGTTGAATCTCGGCCTTGGTGGACTTGAGTAAGTTACACCAGGTCTGGGGACACAGGAATTAGGAGCAAGAGTTGGCAATTCAGCCCTTTGAACCCGCTCTGCGGTTCCACACAACCGCGGCTGTTCTCCATCTCACCCTAACTCCACTTCCCTGCATTTTTCGCATCGCCCTCTATCCCGCTTTTAATCAAATAGTTATCTATCTCTTTCCTGAATTCACCGATTGATTCTGCATCCACTGCACTGTGGGGCAGCAAATTCCATAGATTCACAGCCCTCTGTGACAAGTAGCTTTTTGATTTGATTTGATGCGATTTATTATTGTCACATGTATTGGGATACAGTGAAAAATATTGTTTCTTGCGCGCTATACAGACAATACTGTACGCTAAAAGATGTGACAATAATAAATCAAATCAAAAGGCATACCGTTCATAGAGAAGGGAAGGAGAGAGTGCAGAATGTAGTGTTACAGTCATAACTCGAGTGTAGAGAAAGATCAACTTAATGCTAGGAATGTCCATTAAAAAGTCTGACAGCAGCAGGGAAGAAGCTGTTCTTGAGTCAGTTGGTACGTGACCTCAGGCTTTTGTATCTTTTTCCCCGACGGGAGAAGGTGGAAGGGAGAATGTCCGGGGTGCGTGGGGTCCTTAATTATGCTGGCTGCTTTTCCCGAGGCAGCGGGAAGTGTAGACAGAGTCAATGGATGGGAGGCTGGTTTGCGTGAGGGATTGGGCTACGTTTACAACCCTTTGTAGTTTCTTGCGGTCTTGGGCAGAGCAGGAGCCCCATACCAAGCTGTGATACAACCCAGAAAGAATGCTTTCTATGGGGCATCCGTAAAAGCTGGTGAGAGTCGTAGTGGACATGCCAAATTTCCTTAGTCTTCTGAGAAAGTAGAGGCGTTGGTGGGGCTTTCTTAACTATAGTGTCAGCTGGTTTGCGCGATGGACTGGGCTACGTTTGCAACGCTTTGTAGTTTCTTGCAGTCTTGGTCAGAGCGGGAGCCACACCGAGCTGGTGCATCTGTAAAAGTTGGTGAGAATCGTAGCGGACATGCCGAATTCCCTAAGCCTCCGATTTATTCCTGTTGCTATCCTGCGTTGTCCCTCATTCTTGAATTCCAGCCTCTCTTTTTAAGTCAGTCCCACCTCCCTCCCCCCCCCACCACCACCACCCAGCCATTGCAGTTCCATTGGGCTTTGCTCATTGTAAGAGGTGGTTGTAACTGCAGTTCCATTGTGGCTGGAACAGCTTGTTCTCATTGTGCAGGAAATGCCCCAATTAGTCAGGAAAGAGACCATTCTCTGTGACAATGGGTGAGAGCATCCTGCAACAAGTGTCCTCGTCAGGACAGCCTGTCATCTTGCTGGCTTTGTCCACTGCCCCTATTGACTGAAACCTGGGAAAAGCACACAAGATATTTATTTACAAGTGGGAAGTTAATTACTGACGGTGTGTGTTTGCAGAAGAACTCATTGAGTGTCCATCGAGGCTGGCCGGTCCTGCCACTGCTTTGGTCTGGGATTATTAGTTTGAAAAAATACATGAGATAAGGTTATTCATAGGCTTGCATTAACACTGGAATGAAGTTACTGTGAAAATTCCCTAGTCCATAGAATCAGAGAACCCCTACGGTGCAGAAGGAGGCCGTTCATAAGAACATAAGAAATAGGAGCAGGAGTAGGCCATCTAGCCCCTCGACCCTGCCCCGCCATTCAATAACATCATGGCTGATCTGAAGTGAATCAGTTCCACTTACCCGCCCGCTCCCCATAACCCTTAATTCCCTTACCGATCCGAAATCCATCTATCCGTGATTTAAACATATTCAACGAGGTAGCCTCCACCACTTCAGTGGGCAGAGAATTCCAGAGATTCACCACCCTCTGAGAGAAGAAGTTCCTCCTCAACTCTGTCCTAAACTGACCCCCCTTTATTTTGAGGCTGTGCCCTCTAGTTCTGGTTTCCTTTCTAAGTGGAAAGAATCTCTCCACTTCTACCCTATCCAGCCCCTTCATTATCTTATATGCCTCTATAAGATCACCCCTCAGCCTTCTAAACTCCAACGAGTACAAACCTAATCTGCTCAATCTCTCCTCATAATCTACACCCCTCATCTCCGGTATCAACCTGGTGAACCTTCTCTGCACTCCCTCCAAGGCCAATATATCCTTTCGCAAGTAAGGGGACCAAAACTGCACACAGTATTCCAGCTGCGGCCTCACCAATGCCTTGTACAGATGCAGCAAGACTTCTCTGCTTTTATATTCTATCCCCCTCGCGATAAATGTCAACATCCCATCGAGTCTGCACCGACCACAATCCCACCCTGGCCCTATTCCTGTGACCCCACACATTTACCCGAGCTAACCCCCTGATACTAAGGGGCAATTTAGCACGGCCAATCCACCTAACCTGCACATCTTTGGAGTGTGGGAGGAAACCGGAGCACCCGGAGAAAACCCACGCAGACACGGGGAGAAGGTGCAGACTCCGCACAGACAGTGACCCGAGGCTGGAATCGAACCCGGGTCCCTGGTGCTGTGAGGCAGCAGTGCTAACCACTGTGCCACCAGAACTCTGGTGCCTGTTCGGGTAACACTGAGGGAGAATTTAGCACGGCCAATGCACCCGAACCAGCACGTCTTTCGGACTGTGGGAGGAAACCGGAGCACCCGGAGGAAACCCACGCAGACACGGGGAGAAGGTGCAAACTCCACACAGACAGTGACCCAAGCCGGGAATCGATCCTGGTGCCCGGTAATGCTTGAGGGGCCCAATAGCCAACTCTTACCCTTATGTTCCTCAATAAATTAAAAATAAAAGTGGTATTTGAGGAAAGGAAACAGTGGGCCACTCAACCCCTTGACGCCTGTACACAAGAAGCAGGAATCGGCCACCAGGCCCTTCTAGCCTGCCCCGCCATTCAATACTATCATGGCTGATCTATACCGGCCTCAACTCCCTCTCTGTGCCATTTCCCCGTTGCCCTCTCTTCCTCGATCTATCAAATATTTATCCATCTCCACTTTAAATACTCCTCATGATCCAGACCCTTCAATTTCCCCTTAGTGTCCAAAGATGTGCAGGATTGGGCCATTCGGCCCATCTAGACTGCACCAGCAACAATCCCACCCAGGCCCTATCCCCCTAACCCTACATATTTACCATGGCTCATCCATCTAATCTACACATCTTTGGACACTAAGGGGCAATTTAGCACGGCCAATCAACCTAACCTGCACATCTTTGGACACTAAAGGGCAATTTAGCACGGCCAATCAACCTAACCTGCACATCTTTGGACACTAAAGGGCAATTTAGCATGGCCAATCCACCTAACCTGCACATCTTTGGACACTAAAGGGCAATTTAGCATGGCCAATCCACCTAACCTGCACATCTTTGGACACTAAAGGGAAATTTAGCATGACCAATCCACCTAACCCGCACATCTTTGGACTGTGGGAGGAAACTGGAGCACCCGGAGGAAACCCACGCAGACACGGGGAGAACATGCAAACTCCACACAGACAGTGACCCAAGGCCAGAATTGAACCCGGGTCCCTGGCGCTGTGAGGTAGCAGTGTTAACCATTGTGCCACCGTGCCACTCTAAGAGGGGAATTGAGGAGGAATATTTTCACCCAGAGGGTGATGGGGAGTCTGGAACTCGCTGCCTGAAAGGGTGGTGGAGTCAGAAACTCCCCGAACATTTCAGAAGTATTTAGATCTTCACTTCCGCTGCTGTGACCTCCAGGGCTATGAGCCAAGGGCTGGAAAAGGGGATTAGTGTAGTAAGATCTTTGTCGACCAGCATGAACATGATGGGCTGAATGGCCTCCTTCTATTTTGTAAACATCTATGAATCTATCAGCACCCTTACCTCATAACAACTTGGGGCAGCACAGTGGTTAGCACTGCTGCCTCACAGCCCCAGGGACCCGGGTTCGATTCCGGCCTCGGGTCACTGTCTGTGTGGAGTTTGCACATTCTCCCCGTGTCTGCGTGGGTTTCCTCCCGGTGCTCCGGTTTCCTCCCACAGTCCGAAAGATGTGTGGGTTAGGTTGATTGGCCGTGCTAAATTGCCCTTTAGTGTCAGGGGGATTAGCAGGGTAAATATGTGGGGTTACGGGAATAGGGCCTGGAATGAATTGTGGTCGGTGTAGACTCAATGGGCCGAATGGCCTCCTTCCGCGCGGATTCTATGAACTCAAGACTGAAAATTTTATTCGAATCCCTACCTCCCGGAGGCTTCTGTGAAGAAAGATTTCTGATGCCAATCCTGAGAGTCAAGCTCTTATAACTGCAATTGTTTGAGATGGAAACTTATAAAATTCTAACAGGATTAGACGGGGTAGATTCAGAAAGAATGTTCTCAATGGTGGGGGAGTCCAGAACTAACTTGAGGATAAGGGGTAAACCTTTACGACTGAGGTGAGGAGAAATTTCTTCACCCAGAGGGTGGTGAATGCGTGGAATTCACTCCCACATATTGAAAGTAGAGGTCAAAACGTTGTGTGATTTCAAGAAGGAATTAGATGTCGCTCTTGGGGGATCAAGGGATCTGGTGGGAAAGGGGGATCAGGATATTAAATTTGATGATCAGCCATGATCATAGAATCCCTACATTCGGCCCATCAAGTCTGCACCGACCACAATCCCACCCAGGTCCTATTCCCATTATCCCACACATTTACCCTGCTATTCCCCCTAACACTAAGGGGCAAATTTAGCATGGCCAATTAACCTAACCTGCACATCTTTGGACTGTGGGAGAATGAATGGTGGAGCAGGAGTGAAGGGCCGAATGGCCTCCTCCTGCTTCTGGTTTCTCGAGGAAGCAGAGTTTAAAAATGAGGGGTGTCCTATTTGAGACCGAGATCAGGATTTTTTTTTTCAATCAGCAGGTTATTCGTCTGTGAAATTCTCCCCCTACTCCAGGCACCAAAAGTACTGGAGGTTGGGTCATTGGATTTACTCAGAGTTAGACAGGTTTTTGAGCATTAAGGGAACTGAGGGTTGTGTGAGAACAGGTAGGAAGGTGGAGTTCAGAACGGAAAGAGATTAACAATGATCTTATTAACTGGCAGATCAATCTCAAAGGGCCATTTTTTAAAAAATTCATTTTTATAGACATATATAGACATATAGAACATTACAGCGCAGTACAGGCCCTTCGGCCCTCGATGTTGCGCCGACCTGTGAAACCAATCTAAAGCCCATCTAACCTACACTATTCCGATATCATCCATATGTTTATCCAATGACCATTTCAATGCCCTTAACGTTGGCAAGTCCACTCTCTGAGTGAAGAACCTACCTCTGACATCTGTCCTATATCTATCACCCCTCAATTTAAAGCTATGTCCCCTCGTGCTAGCTATCACCATCCAAGGAAGAAGGCTCTCACTATCCACCCTATCTAATCCTCTGATCATCTTGTATGCCTCTATTAAGTCACCTCTTAACCACCTTCTCTCCAACGAAAACAACCTCAAATCCCTCAGCCTTTCCTCATAAGACCTTCCCACCATACCAGGCAACATCCTGGTAAATCTCCTCTGCACCCTTTCCAATGCTTCCACATCCTTCCTATAATGCGGCGACCAGAACTGTACGCAATACTCCAAGTGCGGCCGCACCAGAGCTTTGTACAGCTGCAACATGACCTCCTGGCTCCGAAACTCAATCCCTCTACCAATAAAAGCTAACACTCCGCACGCCTTCTTAACAACCCTATCAACCTGGGTGCCAACTCAGGGTTCTATGCACATGGACACCGAGATCTCTCTGCTCATCCACACTACCAAGTATCTTACCATTGGCCCAGTACTCTGTAATCCTGTTACTCCTTCCAAAGTGAATCACCTCACACTTTTCCGCATTAAACTCCATTTGCCA
Organism: Mustelus asterias; assembly: GCF_964213995.1. Taxonomy (NCBI): domain Eukaryota; kingdom Metazoa; phylum Chordata; class Chondrichthyes; order Carcharhiniformes; family Triakidae; genus Mustelus; species Mustelus asterias. The sequence goes on from NW_027592249.1 coordinate 55,675, forward strand.
TCTCTCAGCCCAGCTCTGCAGCTTATCTATGTCCTTCTGTAACCTGCAACAACCTTCCGCACTGTCCACAACTCCACCGACATTAGTGTCATCCGCAAATTTACCAACCCATCCTTCTACGCCCTCATCCAGGTCATTTATAAAAATGACAAACAGCAGTGGCCCCAAAACAGATCCTTGCGGTACACCACTAGTAACTGAACTCCAGGATGAACATTTCCCATCAACCACCACCCTCTGTCTTCTTACAGCCAGCCAATTCCTGATCCAAACCGCTAAACCACCCTCAATCCCATGCGTCCGTATTTTCTGCAATAGCTTACCGTGGGGAACCTTATCAAACGCTTGGTTTGTGGGCATCGCTGGCGAGGACAGCATTTATTGCCCATCCCTAATTGCCCCTTGAGAAGGCGGTGAAGAGCCGCCATCTTGAACCGCTGCAATCCCTGTGGTGTAGGTACACCCACAGTGCTGTTAGGAAAGGACTTCCAGGATTTTGACCCAGCGACAGTGAAGGGACGGCCGATTAAGGACCCCACGCAAAAGTCTGAGGTCATATACCAACCGACTCAAGAACAGCTTCTTCCCTGCTGCTGCCATCGGACTTTTGAATGGACCTGCCTCGTATTAAGCTGATCTTTCTCTGCACCCTAGCTATGACTGTAACACTACATTCTGCACCCTCTCCTTTCCTTCTCTATGAACGGTATGCTTTGTCTGTGTAGTGCGCAAGAATCAATACTTTTCACTGTATACCAATACATGTGACAATAATAAATCAAATCAAAATCAAAGGAGTAAGAAAGGTAAATAAGGAAATCAGAGAGAGGGCATGAAAAAAGGATTAGCAAGTTAAAGAAAAGCTAAAGATGTTTTACCAATATATTAATGGTTAGTTAAGGAAAAAGTGGGACCTAGCAGAGACCGAAGGAGGGAACTTGTGTGTAGATGCAGAGGTTGTGGGAAGGGTTTTAAATAAATATTTAGTCTCAGTGCTTACAAAGGAAAGGGATGATGCAGATTTGGTACTCCAGGAGGAACACTGAGATATTGGACAGGATAATCATAAAGAGAGAGGAAGAACTCGAAGGATTGGAATCCTTGAAGGTTGCTAAGTCGCCAGGGCCGGATGTACTGTTTCTGAGGCTGCTGAAGGAGGTCAGGGAGGGGACAGCAGTTCCTCGGAGGATGATTTTCCAATCCTCACTAGATACAGGGGAGGTACCGGAGGACTGGAGAAATGGCAAACGTAGTTCCATTGTTTAAAAAAGGGATTGAAGGAAATGCCAAACAATTATAGGCTAGTTAGTCTTGCAGCGGTGGTGGGAAAATTAGCAGAATCAATCCTGGGAGATAGGATAAACTGTCAGGTAGAAAGGCATGGACTGGTCAGGGATGGTCAGCATGGATTTGTTAAAGGAAGTTCTTGCCTCAGAAATTTGGTAGGATTATTTGAGGATGTGACAAGTTGACGAAGTGACAAGTGGATGTTGTGTACATAGATTTCAGTGAGGCGTTCGACAAGGTCCAATGCAGATTGGGATATAGGGTAATAATCCCTTCCCCCTCTCTCCACCTCTATCCCTTCATCTCCCTATCCCTCTCTCTCTCACTCCCTCTCACTATTGCTCTCTCCCTCCCTCACTCTATCCCTCCCTCCCTCACTCTATCCCTCCCTCTCTCTTTTTCTATCCCTCTCACTATCCCTCTTTCCCTATCTATCCCACCCTCTCTCTCTATCCTTCCCTCACTCTCTTTCTCGCTCTATCCTTCCCTCTCTCTCTCTATCCTGTCCTCTCTCTCTCTCTCTATATCCTGCCCTCTCTCTATCCTCTCCTCCCTCTTGCTCTTTATCCTTCCCCTTCTCTCTCTATCCCTCCCTTTCTCTCTCTATCCCTCCCTCTCTCTAACCCCCCTCTTTCTTTGTCTATCTCTACCCCTCTGTCTTTCTATCCCTCCATTTCTCTCTATCCCTCTTTCTATCTATCATTCCCTCTGTCTCTTTTTCTCTCCCTCCCTATCCCGCTCTCTCTTTCTATCCTCTCCCTTCTCTCTATCCCTCTCTCTTTCTCCCACCCTCTCCCTCTATCCCTCCCCCTTTGTCTCTCTCTCTATCCCTCTCTATGTCTGTCTCTCTCTCTCTCTCCCTCCCTCCCTCTATCCCCCTCTTTCTCTAACCCTCTCCTTCTCTATCGCTCCCTCCCTTTCTCTATCCCTCTCCCCATCTCTCTGTATCCCTCCTATCCTTCCCCCCTCTTTCTATCTGCCTCACTCTTTCTTCTATACCTCCCTTTATCCTTCTGTCCCCCTCTCTATCTCTCCCTATCTTTCCCCTCTCTCCCTCTTTCACTATTCGTCTCCCTCTCTCTCTCTCCCATCCCTCCCTCAATCTCTTTATATCTTTCTTTCTTTTTCCCTCCTCTCATCTCTCTATCTCCTCTCTCTCTATCCTTCCCCAGTCTCTATCCGCCTTGTTCTCTCTCCTTCTGTCCCACTATCCTTCCTCTATCTCTCTCTCCCCCCCCCCCCACTATCCCTCCATCACTTTCTATCCCTCCCATTCTCTCTATCCCCCTTTTTATCATTCCCTCCCTCTCTTTTTCTCTCGCTCCCTCTAACCCTCCCTCTCCCCCACTCTCTATCTGCCCCTCTCACTTTATCCCTCTCCTCCATCCCCACTCTCTCACACTATCCTTCCCTCTTTCTCACACTATCCTTCCCTCTTTCTCTCTCTCTCTCTATCCCTCCCCCTTCCTTTCTCTATCCCTCCTTCTTTCTCTATCTCTCTTTCTCCCTCTCCATCCCTCCCTCTTTCTGTCTCTCTCTATCCCTCCCTCTATCCCTCTCACTCTCTTTATTCCTCCCACTTTCTCTATCCCTCTCCCTCTCTCTATTCCTCTCCCTCTTTCTCTCTCTATCCCTCCCTCTTTCTCACTCTCCTTCTCCATCTCTCCCTCTCTATCCCTCAATCCCCCCTCCCTCTCTATCTGTCTTTTTCTATCCGCCTTTCTCTCTATCCCTCCCTCTTTCTCTCTCTCTCTTTCTATCCCTCTCCATCTCTGGATCCCTCTTTCTCAATCCCCCCCCCCCCCCTCTCTATCCCTCCCTCTCTCTCTTTTTCTCTTTCCCCTCCCCCTTTTTCTCTCCCTATCCCCTTCTCTCGCTCTATCCCACCCTCTTTCTCTCTCTCGCTCCCTCTTTCTCTCTCTATCCCATCCTCTTTCTCTCTCTATCCCTGTCTCTCTATCCCAGTCTCTCTCTCTCTATCCTAGTCTCTCTCTCTCTTTCTTTCTATCCCAGTCTCTCTCTCTCTAACACAATATCTCTCTCTCTCTATCCCAGTCTCTCTCTCTCTATCCGTTTCTCTCTTAGTCTCTCTCTCTATCCCAGTCTCTCTCTCTCTCACTCGATCCCAGTCTCTCTCTCCATCCTAGTTCTCTCCATCCCCTTCTCTCGCTCTATCCTTTTTTCTCTCTATCCCTCCCTCTTTCTCTCTCTCTCTATCCCTCCCTCTTTCTCTCTCTATCCCATCCTCTTTCTCTCTCTATCCCAGTCTCTCTCTCTTTCTATCCCAGTCTCTCTCTCTCTCTATCCCAGTCTCTCTCTCTCTCTCTCGCTCTATCCCAGTCTCTCTCTCTCTCTCGCTCTATCCCAGTCTCTCGCTCTCTCTCTCTATCCCAGTCTCTTGCTCTCTGTCCCAGTCTCTCTGTCTCTCTCTCTCTCCATCCCAGTCTCTCTCTCCCTCCATCCTAGTTTCTCTCTCTCTCTCTCTATCTCAGTCTCTCTCTCTCTCTCTCCCCCAGTCTCTCTCTCTCTCTCTCCCCCAGTCTCTC
>NW_027592250.1:0-57500 GCF_964213995.1 Mustelus asterias
GAGACACACGGAGAGAGAGAGACACACCGAGAGAGAGAGAGAGACCGAGAGACCGAGCGAGAGAGAGAGACCGAGTGAGCGAGAGAGAGACCGAGTGAGCGAGAGAGAGAGACCGAGTGAGCGAGAGAGAGACCGAGTGAGCGAGAGAGAGAGACCGAGTGAGCGAGAGAGAGAGACCGAGTGAGCGAGAGAGAGAGACCGAGTGAGCGAGAGAGAGAGAACGAGTGAGCGAGAGAGAGAACGAGTGAGCGAGAGAGAGAGACCGAGTGAGCGAGAGAGAGAGACCGAGTGAGAGAGAGAGAGAGACCGAGTGAGCGAGAGAGAGAGACCGAGTGAGCGAGAGAGAGAGACCGAGTGAGCGAGAGAGACCGAGTGAGCGAGAGAGACCGAGTGAGCGAGAGAGACCGAGTGAGCGAGAGAGAGAGACCGAGCGAGCGAGAGAGACCGAGCGAGCGAGAGGGAGAGACACACCGAGAGAAATAGAGACACACACCGAGTGAGAGAGAGACACCGAGAGAGAGAGATAGACGCACCAAGAGAGAGAGAGACACCGAGTGAGAGAGAGAGATACACCAAGAGAGAGAGAGAGGGAGACACACACCGAAAGAGAGAGAGCGAGAGAGAGTGAGAGAGAGACACACCGAGTGAGAGAGAGAGACACCGAGAGAGAGAGAGCGACACACCGAGTGTGAGAGAGACACCAAGAGAGAGACACACACACACCGAGAGAGAGAGAGACACACAGAGAGAGAGACCGAGTGAGAGAGAGAGACGCACACACCGAGTGAGAGAGAGAGACGCGCCGAGAGAGAGAGACGCACAGAGAGAGAGAGAGAGACACGCCGGGAGAGAGAGAAAGACATAGAGAGAGAGAAAGACACCGAGAGAGAGAGAGGCAGACACACCGAGTGAGTGAGAGAGAGAGAGAGACACACCGAGTGTGAGAGACACTGATAGAGAGAGAGAGACTGAGTGAGAGAATGAGAGAGACATCGAGAGCGAGAGGCACCGCGAGAGAGAGAGACAGACCGAGTGAGAGGAGAGAGAGACACACCGAGTGAGAGAGCGACACCGAGAGAGTGAGAGTGACACCGAGAGAGTGAGAGACACACCGAGTGTGAGGGAGACACACCGAGTGTGAGGGAGACACACCGAGTGTGAGAGGGACACACCGAGTGTGAGAGGGACACACCGAGTGTGAGAGGGACACACCGAGTGTGAGAGGGACACACCGAGTGTGAGAGGGACACACCGAGTGTGAGAGGGACACACCGAGTGTGAGAGGGACACACCGAGTGTGAGAGGGACACACCGAGTGTGAGAGGGACACACCGAGTGTGAGAGGGACACACCGAGTGTGAGAGGGACACACCGAGTGTGAGAGGGACACACCGAGTGTGAGAGGGACACACCGAGTGTGAGAGAGACACACCGAGTGTGAGAGGGACACACCGAGTGTGAGTGGGACACACCGAGTGTGAGTGGGACACACCGAGTGTGAGTGGGACACACCGAGTGTGAGTGGAACACACCGAGTGTGAGTGGGACACACACCGAGAGAGAGAGAGCGACGCACCGAGAGAGAGCGACGCACCGAGAGAGAGAGAGCGACGCACCGAGAGAGAGAGAGCGACGCACCGAGAGAGAGAGAGCGACGCACCGAGAGAGAGAGAGCGACGCACCGAGAGAGAGAGAGCGACGCACCGAGAGAGAGAGAGAGACGCACCGAGAGAGAGAGAGCGACGCACCGAGAGAGAGCGACGCACCGAGAGAGAGAGAGCGACGCACCGAGAGAGAGAGAGAGACGCACCGAGAGAGAGAGAGCGGCGCACCGAGAGAGAGAGAGCGACGCACCGAGAGAGAGAGAGCGGCGCACCGAGAGAGAGAGAGCGGCGCACCGAGAGAGAGAGAGCGGCGCACCGAGAGAGAGAGAGCGGCGCACCGAGAGAGAGAGAGCGGCGCACCGACAGAGAGAGAGCGGCGCACCGAGAGAGAGAGCGGCGCACCGAGAGAGAGAGCGGCGCACCGAGAGAGAGAGAGAGCGGCGCACCAGAGAGAGAGGAGAGAGAGCGGCGCACCGAGAGAGAGAGAGAGAGAGCGGCGCACCGAGAGAGAGAGAGGCGCACCGAGAGAGAGAGAGCGGCGCACCAAGAGAGAGAGCGGCGCACCGAGAGAGAGAGAGAGCGGCGCACCGAGAGAGAGAGAGAGCGGCGCACCGAGAGAGAGAGAGAGAGAGCGGCGCACCGAGAGAGAGAGAGAGGCGCACCGAGAGAGAGAGAGCGGCGCACCGAGAGAGAGAGAGAGAGAGCGGCGCACCGAGAGAGAGAGAGAGGCGCACCGAGAGAGAGAGAGAGAGAGCGGCGCACCGAGAGAGAGAGAGAGCGGCGCACCGAGAGAGAGAGAGAGGCGCACCGAGAGAGAGAGAGAGAGAGAGAGAGGCGCACCGAGAGAGAGAGAGAGAGAGCGGCGCACCGAGAGAGAGAGAGAGGCGCACCGAGAGAGAGAGAGAGAGAGCGGCGCACCGAGAGAGAGAGAGAGCGGCGCACCGAGAGAGAGAGAGCGGCGCACCGAGAGAGAGAGCGGCGCACCGAGAGAGAGGCGGAGAGACTCTGAGAGAGAGAGAGACACACACACACCGAGAGAGATAGGGAGACCGAGTGAGCGAGAGAGAGAGACCGAGTGAGAGAGGGAGACACACACCGAGAGAAAGAGAGACCGAGTGAGGGACAGAGAGAGACACACTGAATGAGAGGGAGAGAGACGCACCGAGAGAGAGACACCAAGAGAGAGAGACACCCAGAGAGAGAGACACCAAGAGAGAGAGGGAGAGACACACCGAGAGACAGACACACACACCGGGAGAGAGAGAGACACACCGAGAGAGAGAGACACACACACCGGGAGAGAGAGAAAGACACCGAGAGAGAGAAAGACACTGAGAGAGAGAGACCGAGTGAGCGAGAGAGAGAGACCGAGCGAGAGAGACACACACCGAAAGAGAGAGAGAGAGAGAGCGAGAGACACCGAGAGAGAGACACACCGAGTGGGAGAGAGAGAGACACACCGAGTGAGAGAGAGACACCGAAAGAGTGAGAGAGAGACACACACCGAAAGAGAGAGAGAGAGCGAGAGACACCGAGAGAGAGAGAGACACCGAGAGAGAGAGAGAGACACACACCGAAAGAGAGAGAGAGGGAGCGAGAGGCACCGCGAGAGAGAGACAGACCGAGTGAGAGGAGAGAGAGACACACCGAGTGAGAGAGCGACACCGAGAGTGTGACACCGAGAGAGTGAGAGACACACCGAGTGTGAGGGGGACACACCGAGTGTGAGAGGGACACACCGAGTGTGAGAGGGACACACCGAGTGTGAGAGGGACACACCGAGTGTGAGAGGGACACACCGAGTGTGAGAGGGACACACCGAGTGTGAGAGGGACACACCGAGTGTGAGAGGGACACACCGAGTGTGAGAGGGACACACCGAGTGTGAGTGGGACACACCGAGTGTGAGTGGGACACACCGAGTGTGAGTGGGACACACACCGAGAGAGAGCGACGCACCGAGAGAGAGAGCGACGCACCGAGAGAGAGAGAGCGACGCACCGAGAGAGAGAGCGACGCACCGAGAGAGAGAGAGCGACGCACCGAGAGAGAGAGAGCGACGCACCGAGAGAGAGAGAGCGACGCACCGAGAGAGAGAGCGACGCACCGAGAGAGAGAGAGCGACGCACCGAGAGAGAGAGAGCGACGCACCGAGAGAGAGAGAGCGACGCACCGAGAGAGAGAGAGCGGCGCACCGAGAGAGAGAGAGCGGCGCACCGAGAGAGAGAGAGCGGCGCACCGAGCGAGAGAGAGCGACGCACCGAGAGAGAGAGAGCGACGCACCGAGAGAGAGAGAGTGACGCACCGAGAAAGAGAGAGCGACGCACCGAGAGAGAGAGCGAGGCACCGAGAGAGAGAGAGCGACGCACCGAGAGAGAGAGAGCGGCGCACCGAGAGAGAGAGAGCGGCGCACCGAGCGAGAGAGAGCGACGCACCGAGAGAGAGAGAGCGACGCACCGAGAGAGAGAGAGACGCACCGAGAGAGAGAGAGACGCACCGAGAGAGAGAGACGCACCGAGAGAGAGCGACGCACCGAGAAAGAGAGAGCGACGCACCGAGAGAGAGAGCGACGCACCGAGAGAGAGAGAGCGACGCACCGAGAGAGAGAGAGCGACGCACCGAGAGAGAGAGAGAGAGCGACGCACCGAGAGAGAGAGAGAGAGCGGCGCACCGAGAGAGAGAGAGTGAGAGAGCGGCGCACCGAGAGAGAGAGAGAGCGGCGCACCGAGAGAGAGAGCGGCGCACCGAGAGAGAGAGAGGCGCACCGAGAGAGAGAGAGAGAGAGAGCGGCGCACCGAGAGAGAGAGCGGCGCACCGAGAGAGAGAGAGAGCGGCGCACCGAGAGAGAGAGCGGCGCACCGAGAGAGAGAGAGCGGCGCACCGAGAGAGAGCGGCGCACCGAGAGAGAGAGCGGCGCACCGAGAGAGAGGCGGAGAGACTCTGAGAGAGAGAGAGAGACACACACACACCGAGAGAGATAGGGAGACCGAGTGAGCGAGAGAGAGAGACCGAGTGAGAGAGGGAGAGACACACCGAGAGAAAGAGAGACCGAGTGAGGGACAGAGAGAGACACACCGAATGAGAGAGAGACGCACCGAGAGAGAGACGCACCGAGAGAGAGGCACCGAGAGAGAGAGACACCAAGAGAGAGAGACACCAAGAGAGAGAGAGGGAGAGACACACCGAGAGACAGACACACACACCGGGAGAGAGAGAGAGACACACACACCGGGAGAGAGAGAAAGACACCGAGAGAGAGAAAGACACCGATAGAGAGAGAGACCGAGTGAGCGAGAGAGAGAGACCGAGCGAGAGAGACACACACCGAAAGAGAGAGAGAGAGCGAGCGAGAGACACCGAGAGAGAGACACACCGAGTGGGAGAGAGAGAGACACACCGAGTGAGAGAGAGACACCGAGAGAGTGAGAGAGAGACACACACCGAAAGAGAGAGAGAGAGCGAGAGACACCGAGAGAGAGACACCGAGTGAGAGAGAGACACCGAGAGAGTGAGAGACACCGAGAGAGACACACCGAGTGAGAGAGAGCCACCGAGAGAGAGAGACACACACACCGAAAGAGAGAGAGAGAGCGAGAGACACCGAGAGAGAGAGGCACCGAGAGACAGAGACACCGAGTGAGAGAGAGACACCGAAAGAGAGAGAGAGAAAGACACCAAGAGAGAGACACAGAGAGAGTGAGAGAGACACACCGAGTGAGAGAGAGCCACCGAGAGAGAGACACACACCGAAAGAGAGAGAGAGACACCAAGTGAGAGAGAGACACCAAGTGAGAGTGAGACACCGAGTGAGTGAGACACCGAGTGAGAGAGAGAGACACCGAGTGAGAGAGACACCGAGTGAGAGAGAGACACCGAGTGAGAGAGAGACACCGAGTGAGAGAGAGACACCGAGTGAGAGAGAGGCACCGAGTGAGAGAGACACCGAGTGAGAGAGAGACACCGAGTGAGAGAGACACACACCGAAAGAGAGAGAGAGAGCGAGAGACACCGAGAGAGAGAGGCAGACACACCGAGTGAGCGAGAGACACCGAGAGCGAGAGAGAGACACACACCGAAAGAGAGAGAGAGCGAGAGACACCGAGAGAGAGAGAGACACCCTGAGTGAGAGAGATAGAGACACGCCGAGTGAGAGAGAGAGAGACAGACCGAGTGAGAGAGAGAGACTGAGAGAGTCGAGAGAGACACCCAGAGAGAGAGACACACCGAGTGTGAGAGAGAAACACCGAGAGAGAGAGAGAGAGAGAAACACAGAGAGAGAGTGAGAGGGACACAGAGAGAGAGAGACACCGAGAGAGAGAGAGAGAGAGAAACACACCAAGAGAGAGAGAAAGACACCGAGAGAGAGAGAGACACACCGAGAGAGAGAGACACACATCGAGAGAGAGAGAGACACACCGAGAGAGAAAGACACCTGGAGAGAGAGAGAGACACACACACCGAGCGAGTGAGAGAGAGACGCCGAGTGAGAGAGAGACGCCGAGTGTGAGGGAGAGACGCCGGGTGTGAGGGAGAGACGCCGAGTGTGAGAGAGAGACGCCGAGTGTGAGAGAGAGACGCCGAGCGTGAGAGAGAGACACGCCGAGTGTGAGAGAGACACGCCGAGTGTGAGAGAGAGACACGCCGAGTGTGAGAGAGAGACACGCCGAGTGAGAGAGAAAGAGACAGACCGAGTGAGAGAGAGAGAGACAGACCGAGTGACAGAGAGAGAGACAGACCGAGTGAGAGAGAGAGAGACAGACCGAGTGACAGAGAGAGAGACAGACCAAGTGAGAGAGAGAGAGACAGACCGAGTGAGAGAGAGAGACACCAAGAGAGTAGAGAGAGACACACCGAGTGTGAGAGGGACACACCGAGTGTGAGAGGGACACACCGAGTGTGAGAGGGACACACCAAGTGTGAGAGGGACACACCGAGTGTGAGAGGGACACACCGAGTGTGAGAGGGACACACCGAGTGTGAGAGGGACACACCGAGTGTGAGAGGGACACACCGAGTGTGAGAGGGACACACACACCGAGAGAGAGAGACACCAAGAGAGTAGAGAGAGACACCAAGAGAGTAGAGAGAGACACACCGAGTGTGAGAGGGACACGCCGAGTGTGAGAGAGACACGCCGAGTGTGAGAGAGACACGCCGAGTGTGAGAGAGACACGCCGAGTGTGAGAGAGACACGCCGAGTGTGAGAGAGACACGCCGAGTGTGAGAGAGACACGCCGAGTGTGAGAGAGACACGCCGAGTGTGAGAGAGACACGCCGAGTGTGAGAGAGAGAGACAGACCGAGTGTGAGAGGGACACGCCGAGTGTGAGAGAGACACGCCGAGTGTGAGAGAGACACGCCGAGTGTGAGAGAGACACGCCGAGTGTGAGAGAGACACGCCGAGTGTGAGAGAGACACGCCGAGTGTGAGAGAGACACGCCGAGTGTGAGAGAGACACGCCGAGTGTGAGAGAGACACGCCGAGTGTGAGAGAGACACGCCGAGTGTGAGAGAGACACGCCGAGTGTGAGAGAGACACGCCGAGTGTGAGAGAGACACGCCGAGTGTGAGAGAGACACGCCGAGTGTGAGAGAGACACGCCGATTGTGAGAGAGACACGCCGAGTGTGAGAGAGAGACACGCCGAGTGAGAGAGAGAGAGACAGACCGAGTGAGAGACAGAGAGACAGACCGAGTGAGAGAGAGAGAGACAGACCGAGTGAGAGAGAGAGAGACAGACCGAGTGGCAGAGAGAGAGACAGACCAAGTGAGAGAGAGAGACACCAAGAGAGTAGAGAGAGACACACCGAGTGTGAGAGGGACACACCGAGTGTGAGAGGGACACACCGAGTGTGAGAGGGACACACCGAGTGTGAGAGGGACACACACACACCGAGAGAGAGAGACACCAAGAGAGTAGAGAGAGACACACCGAGTGTGAGAGGGACACACCGAGTGTGAGAGGGACACACCGAGTGTGAGAGGGACACACACACCGAGAGAGAGAGACACCAAGAGAGTAGAGAGAGACACACCGAGTGTGAGAGGGACACACCAAGTGTGAGAGGGACACACCAAGTGTGAGAGGGACACACCAAGTGTGAGAGGGACACACCAAGTGTGAGAGGGACACACACACCGAGAGAGAGAGAGACACACCGAGAGAGAAACACATCGAGAGCGAGAGAGAGAGACACGCCGAGAGAGAGAGTGAAAGACACACCGAGTGGGAAAGAGAGAGAGACCGAGTGAGAGAGAAAGAGACACACACCGAGAGAGAGAGAGACCGAGTGAGAAAGGGAGACACACAGAGAGAGAGACATACACAGAGAGAGAGAGATAGACCAAGAGAGAGAGAGAGACCGAGTGAGCGAGAGAGAGAGACCGATTGAGCGAGAGGGAGAGACACACCGAGAGAATGAGAGATCGAGTGAGAGAGAGAGAGACACACACCGAGTGAGAGAGAGACACCGAGAGAGAGATAGACGCACCAAGAGAGAGAGAGACACCGAGTGAGAGAGAGAGACACCAAGAGAGAGAGAGGGAGACCCACACCGAAAGAGAGAGAGTGAGAGAGAGACACCGAGAGAGAGAGAGAGAGACACCGAGTGTGAGAGAGACACCAAGAGAGAGAGAGAGAGACACACACACCGAGAGAGAGAGAGACGCGCCGAGAGAGAGAGATGCACCGAGAGAGAGAGAGAGACACGCCGGGAGAGAGAGAAAGACAGAGAGAGAGAGAAAGACACCGAGAGAGAGAGAGGCAGACACACCGAGTGAGCGAGAGACACCGAGAGAGAGAGAGAGACACACCGAGTGTGAGAGAGACACACCGAGTGTGAGAGAGACACACCGAGTGTGAGACAGACACACCGAGTGTGAGACAGACACACCGAGTGTGAGAGAGACACACCGAGTGTGAGAGACAGACACACCGAGTGTGAGAGACAGACACACCGAGTGAGCGAGAGACACCGAGAGAGAGAGAGAGACACACCGAGTGTGAGAGAGACACACCGAGTGTGAGAGAGACACACCGAGTGTGAGAGACAGACACACCGAGTGTGAGAGACAGACACACCGAGTGTGAGAGACAGACACAATGAGAGAGAGAGAGAGACACACCAAAAGAGAGAGAGAGACACACCGAGAGAGAAACACATCGAGAGAGAGAGAGAGACACACACACGCCGAGTGTGAGAGACACACACCGAGTGAGAGAGACAGACACACCGAGTGTGAGAGACAGACACACCGAGAGAGAGGGAGAGACACACCGAGAGAGAAACACATCGAGAGAGAAACACATCGAGAGAGAGAGAGAGACACACACGCCGAGTGTGAGAGACAGACACACCGAGTGAGAGAGACAGACACACCGAGTGTGAGAGACAGACACACCGAGAGAGAGGGAGAGACACACCGAGAGAGAAACACATCGAGAGAGAAACACATCGAGAGAGAGAGAGAGACACACGCCGAGTGAGAGAGACACACACTGAGTGAGAGAGAGGGACATACACCGAGAGAGAGAGAGAGACACACACACACCGAGAGAGAGAGAGACACACCAAGAGAGAGAGAAAGACACACCGAGTGAGAAAGAGAGTGAGGCCGAGTGAGAGAGAAAGAGACACATACCGAGAGAGAGAGAGAGACCGAGTGAGAGAGAAAGGGAGACACACAGAGAGAGAGAGACTGAGTGAGAGAGAGACCGAGTGAGCGAGAGAGAGAGACCGAGTGAGCGAGAGAGAGAGACCGAGTGAGCGAGAGAGAGAGACCGAGTGAGCGAGAGAGAGAGACAGAGTGAGCGAGAGAGAGAGACCGAGTGAGCGAGAGAGAGAGACCGAGTGAGCGAGAGAGAGGGACCGAGTGAGCGAGAGAGAGAGACCGAGTGAGCGAGAGAGAGAGACCGAGTGAGCGAGAGAGAGAGACCGAGTGAGCGAGAGAGAGAGACCGAGTGAGCGAGAGAGAGAGACAGAGTGAGCGAGAGAGAGAGACCGAGTGAGCGAGAGAGAGAGACCGAGTGAGCGAGAGAGAGAGACCGAGTGAGCGAGAGAGAGAGACCGAGTGAGCGAGAGAGAGAGACCGAGTGAGCGAGAGAGAGAGACAGAGTGAGCGAGAGAGAGAGACCGAGTGAGCGAGAGAGAGAGACCGAGTGAGCGAGAGAGAGAGACCGAGTGAGCGAGAGAGAGAGACCGAGTGAGCGAGAGAGAGGGACCGAGTGAGCGAGAGAGAGAGACCGAGTGAGCGAGAGAGAGAGACCGAGTGAGCGAGAGAGAGAGACATACCGAGAGAAAGAGAGACCGAGTGAGAGAGAGAGAGACACACACCAAGTGAGAGAGAGACACCGAGAGAGAGAGATAGACGCACCAAGAGAGAGAGAGACACCGAGTGAGAGAGAGGGAGACCCACACCGAAAGAGAGAGAGCGAGAGACAGCGAGAGAGAGTGAGAGAGAGACACACCGAGTGAGAGAAAGACACCGAGAGAGAGAGAGAGAGAGACACACCGAGTGTGAGACACCAAGAGAGAGAGACACACACACACCGAGAGAGAGACACACCGAGGGAGAGAGATGCGCCGAGAGAGAGAGAGACGCGCCGAGAGAGAGACGCGCCAAGAGAGACGCGCCGAGAGAGAGAGATGCGCCGAGAGAGAGATGCGCCGAGAGAGAGAGAGACGCGCCGAGAGAGAGAGATGCGCCGAGAGAGAGAGACGCACCGAGAGAGAGAGACACGCCGAGTGAGCGAGAGACACCGAGAGAGAGAGAGAGACACACTGAGTCTGAGAGACACCGAGAGGGAGAGACACAGAGAGAGAGAGAGAGACCGAGTGAGAGAGACACACCGAGTGAGAGAGAGACACTCAGAGAGAGAGAGACACACACCGAAAGAGAGAGAGAGAGCGAGAGACACCGAGAGAGAGAGAGGCAGACACACCGAGTGAGCGAGAGACACCGAGAGAGAGAGAGAGACACATACCGAAAGAGAGAGAGCGAGAGACACCGAGAGAGAGAGAGACACCCTGAGTGAGAGAGATAGAGACACACCGAGTGAGAGAGAGAGAGAGACACCGAGAGAGTAGAGAGAGACACCCAGAGAGAGAGACACACCGAGTGTGAGAGAGACACACCGAGAGAGAGAGAGACACACCGAGAGAGAGAGAGACACCGAGAGAGAGAGAGAGAGACACACCGAAAGAGAGAGAAAAACACACACTGAGAGAGAAAGACACACCAAGAGAGAGAGAGAGACACACCAAGAGAGAGAGAAAGACACACCAAGAGAGGGAGAGAAAGACACACCAAGAGAGAGAGAAAGACGCACCGAGTGAGAAAGAGAGAGAGGCCGAGTGAGAGAGAAAGAGACACACACCGAGAGAGAGAGAGAGACCAAGTGAGAGAGAAAGGGAGACACAGAGAGAGAGAGAGACACACTGAGAGAGAGACCGAGAGAGAGAGAGAGAGACCGAGTGAGCGAGAGAGAGAGACCGAGTGAGCGAGAGAGAGAGACCGAGTGAGCGAGAGAGAGAGACCGAGTGAGCGAGAGAGAGAGACCGAGTGAGCGAGAGAGAGAGACCGAGTGAGCGAGAGAGAGAGACCGAGTGAGCGAGAGAGAGAGACCGAGTGAGCGAGAGAGAGACCGAGTGAGCAAGAGAGAGAGACCGAGTGAGCGAGAGAGAGAGACCGAGTGAGCGAGAGAGAGAGACCGAGTGAGCGAGAGAGAGAGACCGAGTGAGCGAGAGAGAGAGACCGAGTGAGCGAGAGAGAGAGACCGAGTGAGCGAGAGAGAGAGACCGAGTGAGCGAGAGAGAGAGACATACCGAGAGAAAGAGAGACCGAGTGAGAGAGAGAGAGACACACACCAAGTGAGAGAGAGACACCGAGAGAGAGAGATAGACGCACCAAGAGAGAGAGAGACACCGAGTGAGAGAGAGGGAGACCCACACCGAAAGAGAGAGAGCGAGAGACAGCGAGAGAGAGTGAGAGAGAGACACACCGAGTGAGAGAAAGACACCGAGAGAGAGAGAGAGAGAGACACACCGAGTGTGAGACACCAAGAGAGAGAGACACACACACACCGAGAGAGAGACACACCGAGGGAGAGAGATGCGCCGAGAGAGAGAGAGACGCGCCGAGAGAGAGACGCGCCAAGAGAGACGCGCCGAGAGAGAGAGATGCGCCGAGAGAGAGATGCGCCGAGAGAGAGAGAGACGCGCCGAGAGAGAGAGATGCGCCGAGAGAGAGAGACGCACCGAGAGAGAGAGACACGCCGAGTGAGCGAGAGACACCGAGAGAGAGAGAGAGACACACTGAGTCTGAGAGACACCGAGAGGGAGAGACACAGAGAGAGAGAGAGAGACCGAGTGAGAGAGTGAGAGAGACACACCGAGTGAGAGAGAGACACTCAGAGAGAGAGAGACACACACCGAAAGAGAGAGAGAGAGCGAGAGACACCGAGAGAGAGAGAGGCAGACACACCGAGTGAGCGAGAGACACCGAGAGAGAGAGAGAGACACATACCGAAAGAGAGAGAGCGAGAGACACCGAGAGAGAGAGAGACACCCTGAGTGAGAGAGATAGAGACACACCGAGTGAGAGAGAGAGAGAGACACCGAGAGAGTAGAGAGAGACACCCAGAGAGAGAGACACACCGAGTGTGAGAGAGACACACCGAGAGAGAGAGAGACACACCGAGAGAGAGAGAGACACCGAGAGAGAGAGAGAGAGACACACCGAAAGAGAGAGAAAAACACACACTGAGAGAGAAAGACACACCAAGAGAGAGAGAGAGACACACCAAGAGAGAGAGAAAGACACACCAAGAGAGGGAGAGAAAGACACACCAAGAGAGAGAGAAAGACGCACCGAGTGAGAAAGAGAGAGAGGCCGAGTGAGAGAGAAAGAGACACACACCGAGAGAGAGAGAGAGACCAAGTGAGAGAGAAAGGGAGACACAGAGAGAGAGAGAGACACACTGAGAGAGAGACCGAGAGAGAGAGAGAGAGACCGAGTGAGCGAGAGAGAGAGACCGAGTGAGCGAGAGAGAGAGACCGAGTGAGCGAGAGAGAGAGACCGAGTGAGCGAGAGAGAGAGACCGAGTGAGCGAGAGAGAGAGACCGAGTGAGCGAGAGAGAGAGACCGAGTGAGCGAGAGAGAGAGACCGAGTGAGCGAGAGAGAGACCGAGTGAGCAAGAGAGAGAGACCGAGTGAGCGAGAGAGAGAGACCGAGTGAGCGAGAGAGAGAGACCGAGTGAGCGAGAGAGAGAGACCGAGTGAGCGAGAGAGAGACCGAGTGAGCGAGAGAGAGAGACCGAGTGAGCGAGAGAGAGAGACCGAGTGAGCGAGAGAGAGAGACCGAGTGAGCGAGAGAGAGAGAGACCGAGTGAGCGAGAGAGAGAGACCGAGTGAGCGAGAGAGAGAGACCGAGTGAGCGAGAGAGAGAGACCGAGTGAGCGAGAGAGAGAGACCGAGTGAGCGAGAGAGAGAGAGACCGAGTGAGAGAGAGAGAGAGACCGAGTGAGCGAGAGGGAGAGACACACCGAGAGAAAGAGAGACCGAGTGAGAGAGAGAGACACACACACCAAGTGAGAGAGAGACACCGAGAGAGAGAGAGAGATACACCAGGAGAGAGAGAGGGAGACCCACACCGAAAGAGAAAGAGCGAGAGAGAGTGAGAGAGAGATACACCGAGAGAGAGGCACACCGAGAGAGAGGAGGCACACCGAGAGAGAGGAGGCACACCGAGAGAGAGGAGGCACACCGAGAGAGAGGAGGCACACCGAGAGAGAGGAGGCACACCGAGAGAGAGGAGGCACACCGAGAGAGAGGAGGCACACCGAGAGAGAGGAGGCACACCGAGAGAGAGGAGGCACACCGAGAGAGAGGAGGCACACCGAGAGAGAGGAGGCACACCGAGAGAGAGGAGGCACACCGAGAGAGAGGAGGCACACCGAGAGAGAGAGGAGGCACACCGAGAGAGAGGAGGCACATCGAGAGAGAGGCACACCGAGAGAGAGGCACACCGAGAGAGAGAGAGACTCTGAGCGGGAGAGAGAGACACTGAGAGAGAGAGAAAGAGAGATACACCGAGCGAGAGAGACATACACCGAGTGAGAGAGAGAGACACACACCGAGAGAGAGAGAGACACACACCGAGAGAGAGAGAGACACACACCGAGAGAGAGAGAGACACACACCGAGAGAGAGAGAGACACACACCGAGAGAGAGAGAGACACACACCGAGAGAGAGAGACACACACACCGAAAGAGAGAGACACACACCGAGAGAGAGTGAGACACACTCACAGAGAGAGACACACACACCGAGAGAGAGAGACACACACACACCGAGAGAGAGAGACACACACACACCGAGAGAGAGAGACACACACACACCGAGAGAGAGAGACACACACACACCGAGAGAGAGAGACACACACACAGAGAGAGAGAGACACACACACAGAGAGAGAGAGACACACACAGAAAGAGAGAGAGTCACACACACACAGAGAGAGAGTGTGGTGAACCATCGTTGGTTCACCACTGGGGTTGTTATTGTATTACTGTTGGGCTAGGGTGTTGTTGTTATGGGGGTTGTACTATGTTGTTGGGATAGGGTGTTTACCTGTCCTAAGTGTTATCATGGCACACTCCAGTGGGGTCCCGCCTCCGGTGGCAGGGTATAAGACCCCCTGCTCTGGCAGGACCCCTTCAGTCTGAACGGGTGAATTTGTGTTAGTAGTTTCATTGTTAATGTATTAAAGCCTTCAGTTCTAAAACCTTGTTTCCGGGTGCTCATTGAGGTGCATCAATTTAATACATTAACTGAGAATATGGAACAGATCCTAAAACCGGATCATCTGACACTGGACCCACGTGCGGTCGGTGCAGCTAACACGTTCGAACATTGGTGGAAGTGCTTCGAGGACTACCTGGCAGCCTCGGTAGCTATCACTACAGACAGTGATAGACTCCAGGTCCTCCACGCAAGGGTAAGCGACACGATTTACCTAGCCATTCGTGCAGCTTCCACTTACCAGGGTGCCGTCGAGCTCCTAAAGAATAGGTACATTACGCCACCCAACGAGATTCACGCTCGTTATCTCCTCGCTCCACGACGTCGGCAGTTGGGCGAGACCATAGAAGACTACGCCAATGAACTCCTGCAGCTTGCCAGGGGTTGTGACTGTAAGGATGTCTCCGCCGAGCAGTACATGCAAGACCTCGCCCGAGACGCGTTCGTAGCAGGGGTAGGGTCCTCGTACATCAGACTTAAATTATTAGAAAAGGGGAAACTCAACTTGACCCAGGCAATGGGGATGGCCGTGAGGTTGGAGGCGGCGTCGAAGAGCTTGGCGCTGTACCCCGAGGACCACGTGCAGTCAACGTGGTTGGAGCAAGCTCTGCTCCCTCCTCGCCCCGCGAACCCGCGCTCCCAGATCGATTCGACGACGGCGGCAGCTCCAGGTGGCCAGCGATGCTATTTTTGCGGTGGGGCCAAGCATCCACGGCAACAGTGTCCGGCAAGAACGGCAATCTGCAGCCAGTGCGGTAAAAAAGGCCACTACGGCAAAGTCTGCAGGTCCAAACCTAAAAACGGCAGTGCAGCTTGTAACCCTCCAGAACGGAGACCATCTCTTTCGGCGCTGCAGTACCCACGAGGTCCGACCACGTGCGATCTCAGGACGGCGCCATCGTGGCAGACAGAGGAGGAGGAAGACCACCAGGAGTCGCTGCGCTTGGAGCCCTCGGCCACATGCGATTCATGGGGGCGGCCATCATGGTCCACGACGACTAGGAGCGACCAGCAGGGGTCCTCATCATCCACATCGGCAGCATGCAGCAGCGACCAGCAGGGGTCCTCAGCATCCACATCGGCAGCATGCAGCAGCGACCAGCAGGGGTCCTCAGCATCCACATCGGCAGCATGCAGCAGCGACCAGCAGGGGTCCTCAGCATCCACATCGGCAGCATGCAGTGACACCCAGGGGCCAACGGTGGCGTCGATCTCTCTGGATCAGACCAGGCATTACAGACTGGAACATTCCATGATGGAGGTAAAGGTTAGTGGCAGAACTGTAAATTGTCTGTTTGACAGTGGGAGCACCGAAAGTTTCATACACCCTGAAACTGCTAAAAGGTGTGGACTCCGGGTTCTCCCTGCCAAACAGACAATTTCCATGGCATCACAGTCCCGGTCTGTACCGATCCAAGGACGATGTATGGTAACTCTTGAGGTACAGGGCACAGTTTACGAGCAATACAGGCTCCTTGTGCTACCTCACCTTTGCGCGCCAATTCTCCTCGGACTAAACTTTATGGCCCACATGAGGAGTGTGATCCTACAGTACGGTGGGCCACTCCCTTCACTGGCAGTAGGGAACCAGCCGCAGCCTCCAAATTGCCCAAAGCGCCCCGCGTGCAATCTATCCACCCTGAAGATCACGACACCATCCCTTTTTAAAAATCTGGTACCTGGCTGCAAGCCCATCGCTACTAAAAGTAGGCGTTACAGCGCTGAGGACCGGATCTTTATTAGATCTGAGGTTCAGCGGCTCCTCAAGGAAGGGATCATACAGGCCAGTGCTAGTCCGTGGAGAGCGCAGGTCGTGGTAGTCAAAAGCGGGAACAAACCTCGGATGGTCATCGACTATAGTCAGACCATTAATAGATACACGCAGCTGGATGCGTATCCTCTCCCGCGCATTTCTGATATGGTCAATCAGATTGCGCAGTACCGAGTGTTTTCTACCATAGACCTTAAGTCCGCCTACCATCAACTCCCCATCCGCCCAGAGGACCGACAATATACGGCTTTTGAGGCGGATGGTCGTCTATACCAATTCCTCAGGGTTCCATTTGGTGTCACCAATGGGGTCTCGGTCTTCCAGCGTGCTATGGACCGAATGGTGGACCAGAACGGGTTGCGGGCTACCTTCCCGTACCTGGATAACGTCACCATCTGCGGCCATGACCAGCAGGACCACGACACGAATCTCCAACACTTTCTACGCACTGCATCTCGCCTGAATCTGACCTATAACAGGGAGAAGTGCGTATTCCGTACGCATAGGTTAGCCATCCTCGGATACGTGGTGGAAAACGGGGTCATTGGCCCTGATCCAGACCGTATGCGCCCACTCACTGAACTTCCCTTGCCCGCTAGCACGAAAGCACTGAGGAGATGCCTCGGGTTCTTTTCGTATTATGCACAGTGGGTCCCCAACTACGCGGACAAAGCTCGTCCGCTCATTAAGTCCACGACCTTCCCACTTACGCCGGAGGCCCAATTGGCCTTCAAGGTTTTGAAAAGCGACATCTCGAAAGCCACGATGCACGCGGTGGATGAATCCATCCCTTTCCAGGTGGAGAGTGATGCATCGGACTTCGCCCTAGCCGCCACACTAAACCAGGCAGGCAGGCCCGTCGCGTTTTTTTCCCGCACCCTTCAAGGCCCAGAGATTCGGCACTCAGCGGTGGAAAAGGAGGCTCAGGCCATTGTGGAGGCAGTCAGACACTGGCGCCATTACCTGGCAGGTAAGCGGTTCACCCTGATCACGGATCAACGATCCGTGGCGTTTATGTTCAGTAACACGCAGAGGGGCAAGATCAAGAACGATAAGATCTTGCGGTGGAGAATTGAGCTCTCCACCTATAATTACGATATTATGTATCATCCGGGGAAGCTCAATGAGCCCTCGGATGCCCTCTCGCGCGGAACATGCGCCATCATGCAGGAGGACCGCTTGAAGGCTCTCCACAATGATCTGTGTCATCCTGGAGTCACCAGACTCTACCACTTCATAAAAGCCCGCAACCTACCCTACTCGGTGGAGGAGGTCAGGTCAGTTACTAGAAGTTGTCGGATTTGCGCAGAATGCAAACCACACTTTTATCGACCAGACCGGGCACATTTGGTCAAGGCCACTCGCCCTTTTGAGAGGCTGAGTGTAGATTTTAAGGGCCCCCTTCCCTCAACGGATCGGAATGTCTATTTTCTTAACATAATAGACGAATTTTCCCGGTTTCCGTTTGTTTTCCCCTGTGCGGACACGTCGACTGCCACCGTCATCAAGGCATTCAGTGAGCTTTTTACCCTGTTCGGGTACCCCTGCTATATTCATAGCGACAGGGGCTCGTCGTTCATGAGCAACGACTTGAGGCAATTCCTGCTCTCATTCGGGATTGCCTCTAGTAGAACCACGAGCTACAACCCTAGGGGTAACGGACAGGTGGAAAGGGAGAATGCTACAGTCTGGAAGGCTGTCCTACTGGCACTGAAATCCAAGGGCCTTCCAGTCTCCCGGTGGCAGGAGGTCCTTCCAACTGCGCTCCATTCTATCCGCTCCCTCCTGTGTACGGCAACCAATGCTACTCCCCACGAGAGGATGTTCTCATTCCCTCGGAAGTCGTCCTCGGGGACCTCATTGCCAGCCTGGTTGACGTACCCAGGACCCGTCCTTCTGCGGCGCCATGTGAGGGCTCGCAAGTCCGACCCCTTGGTCGAACCGGTCCAACTCCTCCACGCCAACCCTCAGTATGCCTATGTGGCATATCCTGACGGGCGAGAGGACACTGTCTCCATTAGAGACCTGGCGCCCGCAGGGGACGTAGCAACTCCTGTCGCTCCTATTCCCCCAGTCACAGATCCACTACTCCTCATTACTTCCCCAGACGTGGCGCGGTCAGCACCGGGACCAGTGCATAACACTTTTACTCCCATGTACAGCTTGCCTGAGACTCGGAGATCGGCGCCACCATCATCACCACCACCAAACGTTCCAGGATCCCCTACACCATCGCCTCATCAGGGCCGGCCGGCCCGGGAGTCTTTGAGGGGACAGCCAGATGTTGTTTTGAGAGAGCCACCGCAAGCACCTGCTCCGGTTTCGCAACCGGTGTTGAGAAGATCGCAGCGTCGGTGTGGTCCTCCAGACCGTCTGGACTTGTGAATCCTGTTATTTTTTTTGTCATTGTCTGTTTTCATCCACCCCGCCACCTTTGGTTCCTAAAGGAGGGGTGAATGTGGTGAACCATCGTTGGTTCACCACTGGGGTTGTTATTGTATTACTGTTGGGCTAGGGTGTTGTTGTTATGGGGGTTGTACTATGTTGTTGGGATAGGGTGTTTACCTGTCCTAAGTGTTATCATGGCACACTCCAGTGGGGTCCCGCCTCCGGTGGCAGGGTATAAGACCCCCTGCTCCGGCAGGACCCCTTCAGTCTGAACGGGTGAATTTGTGTTAGTAGTTTCATTGTTAATGTATTAAAGCCTTCAGTTCTAAAGCCTTGTTTCCGGGTGCTCATTGAGGTGCATCAGAGAGACACACACCGGGAGAGATAGGGAGACCGAGTGAGCGAGAGAGAGAGAGACCGAGTGAGAGAGAGAGAAACACACCGAGAGAAAGAGAGACCGAGTGAGGGACAGAGAGAGACACACCGAATGAGAGAGAGAGATGCACCAAGAGAGGGACACCAAGAGAGAGAGAGACACCAAGAGAGAGAGAGAGAGACACACACCGAGAAAGAGAGAGAGACACACACCGAGAGAGAGACACACACACCGAGAGAGAGACACACACACCGAGAGAGAGAGAGACACACCGAGAGAGAGCAAGAGTCACCGAGAGAGAGACACACCGAGTGGGAGAGAGAGACACACCGAGTGAGAGAGAGACACCGAGAGAGTGAGAGAGAGACACACACCGAAAGAGAGAGAGAGCGAGAGACACCGAGAGAGAGTGCGAGAGACACCGAGTGAGAGAGAGACACCGAGTGAGAGAGGGACACCGAGAGAGTGAGAGACACCGAGAGAGTGAGAGACACCGAGAGAGTGAGAGACACCGAGAGAGTGAGAGACACCGAGAGAGAGAGACACACACACCGAGTGTGAGAGAGACACACCGAGTGTGAGAGAGACACACCGAGTGTGAGAGAGACACACCGAGTGTGAGAGACACATCGAGAGAGAGAGAGAAAGACACCGAGAGAGAGAGAGAAAGACACCGAGGGAGAGACACAGAGAGAGGGAGAGACACAGAGAGAGAGAGACACACCGAGTGTGAGAGAGACACACCGAGTGTGAGAGAGACACCGAGAGAGAGAGAAAGACACCGAGAGAGAGACACAGAGAGAAAGACACACACACCGAGTGAGAGAGAGAGAGAGAGACACACACCGAGAGAGAGAGACACACAGAGAGAGAGAGAGACACACAGAGAGAGAGAGAGAGAGTGACACACCGAGGGAGAGAGAGAGAAAGACACCATAAGACCATAAGACCATAAGACATAGGAGCGGAAGTAAGGCCATTCGGCCCATCGAGTCCACTCCACCATTCAATCATGGTTGATTTCAACTCCATTTACCCGCTCTCTCCCCATAGCCCTTAATTCCTCGAGAAATCAAGAATTTATCAATTTCTGTCTTGAAGACGCTCAACGTCTCGGCCTCCACAGCCCTCTGTGGCAATGAATTCCACAGACCCACCACTCTCTGGCTGAAGAAATTTCTCCTCATCTCTGTTCTAAAGTGACTCCCTTTTATTCTAAGGCTGTGCCCCCGCGTCCTAGTCTCCCCTGTTAATGGAAACAACTTCCCTACGTCCATCCTATCTAAGCCGTTCATTATCTTGTAAGTTTCTATCAGATCTCCCCTCAACCTCCTAAACTCCAATGAATATAATCCCACGATCCTCAGACGTTCATCGTATGTCAGGCCTACCATTCCTGGGATCATCCGTGTGAATCTCCGCTGGACCCGCTCCAGTGCCAGTATGTCCTCCCTGAGGTGTGGGGCCCAAAATTGCTCACAGTACTCCAAATGGGGCCTAACCAGTGCTTTATAAAGCCTCAGAAGTACATCCCTGCTTTTGTATTCCAAGCCTCTTGAGATAAATGACAACATTACATTTGCTTTCTTAATTACGGACTCAACCTGCAAGTTTACCTTTAGAGAATCCTGGACTAGGACTCCCAAGTCCCTTTGCACTTTAGCATTATGAATTTTGTCACCGTTTAGAAAATAGTCCATGCCTCTATTCTTTTTTCCAAAGTGTACGACCTCGCACTTGCCCACGTTGAATTTCATCAGCCACTTCTTGGACCACTCTCCTAAACTGTCTAAATCTTTCTGCAGCCTCCCCACCTCCTCAATACTACCTGCCCCTCCACCTATCTTTGTATCATCGGCAAACTTGGCCAGAATGCTCCCAGTCCCGTCATCTAGATCGTTAATATATAAAGAGAACAGCTGTGGCCCCAACACTGAACCCTGCGGGACACCACTTGTCACCGGTTGCCATTCTGAGAAAGAACCTTTTATCCCAACTCTCTGCCTTCTGTCTGACAGCCACCGAGAGAGAGTGAGAGAGTGAGAGAGTGAGAGAGAAACACAGAGAGTGAGAGGGAGACAGAGAGAGAGAGAGAGAGACACAGAGCGAGAGAGAGACACACACACAGAGAGAGACACACACACCGAGAGAGAGAGAGACACACCGAGAGAGAGAGAGAGACACCGAGAGAGAGACACACACACACCGAGAGAGAGAGAGACACCGAGAGAGAGAGAGAGAGACACACACACACCGAGTGAGAGAGAGAGACACACCGAGAGAGAGCGACACACCGAAAGAGAGACAAAAACACACACAGAGAGAAAGACACACCGAGAGAGAGAGAGAGGCACACCGAGAGAGAGAGAGAGACACACCGAGAGAGAAACACATCGAGAGAGAGAGAGAGAGACACACGCCGAGTGAGAGAGACACACACTGAGTGAGAGAGAGGGACATACACCGAGAGAGAGAGACACACACCGAGAGAGAGGGAGAGACACAGCGAGAGAGAGAGACACACACCGAGAGAGAGGGAGAGACACACCAAGAGAGAGAGAAAGACACACCGAGTGAGAGAGAGGGACATACACCGAGAGAGAGAGACACACACACCGAAAGAGAGAGAGAGAGACACACCAAGAGAGAGAGAAAGACACACCGAGTGAGAAAGAGAGAGAGGCCGAGTGAGAGAGAAAGAGACACACACCGAGAAAGAGAGAGAGACCGAGTGAGAGAGAAAGGGAGACACAGAGAGAGAGAGAGACACAGAGAGAGAGAGACCGAGAGAGAGAGAGAGAGACCGAGAGAGAGAGAGAGAGAGACCGAGAGAGAGAGAGGGAGACCGAGAGAGAGAGACCGAGAGAGAGAGACCGAGTGAGCGAGAGAGAGAGACCGAGTGAGCGAGAGAGAGACCGAGTGAGCGAGAGAGAGAGACCGAGTGAGCGAGAGAGAGAGACCGAGTGAGCGAGAGAGAGAGACCGAGTGATCGAGAGAGAGAGACCGAGTGAGCGAGAGAGAGAGACCGAGTGAGCGAGAGAGAGAGAGACCGAGTGAGCGAGAGAGAGAGAGACCGAGTGAGCGAGAGGGAGAGACACACCGAGAGAAAGAGAGACCGAGTGAGAGAGAGAGAGACACACACCAAGTGAGAGAGAGAGAGACACGCACCAAGTGAGAGAGAGAGACCGAGAGAGAGATACACCAAGAGAGAGAGAGGGAGACCCACACCGAAAGAGAGACAGCGAGAGACAGCGAGAGAGAGTGAGAGAGAGATACACCGAGAGAGAGGAGGCGCACCGAGAGAGAGGAGGCGCACCGAGAGAGAGGAGGCGCACCGAGAGAGAGGAGGCGCACCGAGAGAGAGGAGGCACACCGAGAGAGAGGAGGCACACCGAGAGAGAGGAGGCACACCGAGAGAGAGGAGGCACACCGAGAGAGAGGAGGCACACCGAGAGAGAGAGAGACACACTGAGTCTGAGAGACACCGAGAGGGAGAGACACAGAGAGAGAGAGAGAGACCGAGTGAGAGAGTGAGAGAGACACACCGAGTGAGAGAGAGACACTCAGAGAGAGAGAGACACTCAGAGAGAGAGAGACACACACTGAAAGAGAGAGAGAGAGCGAGAGACACCGAGAGAGAGAGAGAGGCAGACACACCGAGTGAGCGAGAGACACCGAGAGAGAGAGAGACACATACCGAAAGAGAGAGAGAGAGAGCGAGAGACACCGAGAGAGAGAGAGACACCCTGAGTGAGAGAGATAGAGACACACCGAGTGAGAGAGAGAGAGAGACACCAAAAGAGTAGAGACACCCAGAGAGAGAGACACACCGAGTGTGAGAGAGACACACCGAGTGTGAGAGAGACACACCGAGTGTGAGAGAGACACACCAAGTGTGAGAGAGACACACACACACCGAGAGAGAGAGAGAGACACCGAGAGAGAGAGAGAGACACACCGAAATAGAGAGAAAAACACACACTGAGAGAGAAAGACACACCAAGAGAGAGAAAGACAGACCAAGAGAGAGAGAGAGACACACCAAGAGAGAGAGAGAGACACACCAAGAGAGAGAGAAAGACACACCAAGAGAGAGAGAGAGACACACCAAGAGAGAGAGAAAGACACACCAAGAGAGAGAGAAAGACACACCAAGAGAGAGAGAAAGACACACCAAGAGAGAGAGAGAGACACACCAAGAGAGAGAGAGAGACACACCAAGAGAGAGAGAAAGACACACCAAGAGAGAGAGAGAGACACACCAAGAGAGAGAGAGAGACACACCAAGAGAGAGAGAAAGACACACCAAGAGAGAGAGAAAGACACACCAAGAGAGAGAGAAAGACACACCAAGAGAGAGAGAGAGACCGAGAGAGAGAGAGAGAGAGACCGAGAGAGAGAGAGGGAGACCGAGAGAGAGAGACCGAGTGAGCGAGAGAGAGAGACCGAGTGAGCGAGAGAGAGAGACCGAGTGAGCGAGAGAGAGAGACCGAGTGAGCGAGAGAGAGACCGAGTGATCGAGAGAGAGAGACCGAGTGAGCGAGAGAGAGAGACCGAGTGAGCGAGAGAGAGAGAGACCGAGTGAGCGAGAGAGAGAGAGACCGAGTGAGCGAGAGGGAGAGACACACCGAGAGAAAGAGAGACCGAGTGAGAGAGAGAGAGACACACACCAAGTGAGAGAGAGAGAGACACGCACCAAGTGAGAGAGAGAGACCGAGAGAGAGAGAGATACACCAAGAGAGAGAGAGGGAGACCCACACCGAAAGAGAGCGAGAGACAGCGAGAGAGAGTGAGAGAGAGATACACCGAGAGAGAGGAGGCACACCGAGAGAGAGGAGGCGCACCGAGAGAGAGGAGGCGCACCGAGAGAGAGGAGGCACACCGAGAGAGAGGAGGCACACCGAGAGAGAGGAGGCACACCGAGAGAGAGGAGGCACACCGAGAGAGAGGAGGCACACCGAGAGAGAGAGAGACACACTGAGTCTGAGAGACACCGAGAGGGAGAGACACAGAGAGAGAGAGAGAGACCGAGTGAGAGAGTGAGAGAGACACACCGAGTGAGAGAGAGACACTCAGAGAGAGAGAGACACTCAGAGAGAGAGAGACACACACTGAAAGAGAGAGAGAGAGCGAGAGACACCGAGAGAGAGAGAGAGGCAGACACACCGAGTGAGCGAGAGACACCGAGAGAGAGAGAGACACATACCGAAAGAGAGAGAGAGAGAGCGAGAGACACCGAGAGAGAGAGAGACACCCTGAGTGAGAGAGATAGAGACACACCGAGTGAGAGAGAGAGAGAGACACCAAAAGAGTAGAGACACCCAGAGAGAGAGACACACCGAGTGTGAGAGAGACACACCGAGTGTGAGAGAGACACACCAAGTGTGAGAGAGACACACACACACCGAGAGAGAGAGAGAGACACCGAGAGAGAGAGAGAGACACACCGAAATAGAGAGAAAAACACACACTGAGAGAGAAAGACACACCAAGAGAGAGAGAAAGACAGACCAAGAGAGAGAGAGAGACACACCAAGAGAGAGAGAGAGACACACCAAGAGAGAGAGAAAGACACACCAAGAGAGAGAGAGAGAGACACCAAGAGAGAGAGAAAGACACACCAAGAGAGAGAGAAAGACACACCAAGAGAGAGAGAAAGACACACCAAGAGAGAGAGAGAGACACACCAAGAGAGAGAGAGAGACACACCAAGAGAGAGAGAAAGACACACCAAGAGAGAGAGAGACACACACCAAGAGAGAGAGAGAGACACACCAAGAGAGAGAGAAAGACACACCAAGAGAGAGAGAAAGACACACCAAGAGAGAGAGAAAGACACACCAAGAGAGAGAGAGAGACACACCAAGAGAGAGAGAGAGACACACCAAGAGAGAGAGAAAGACACACCAAGAGAGAGAGAAAGACACACCAAGAGAGAGAGAGAGACACACCAAGAGAGAGAGAAAGACACACCAAGAGAGAGAGAGAGACACACCAAGAGAGAGAGAAAGACACACCAAGAGAGAGAGAGACACACCAAGAGAGAGAGAAAGACACACCAAGAGAGAGAGAAAGACACACCAAGAGAGAGAGAAAGACACACCAAGAGAGAGAGAGACACCAAGAGAGAGAGAAAGACACACCAAGAGAGAGAGAGAGACACACCAAGAGAGAGAGAAAGACACACCAAGAGAGAGAGAGAGACACACCAAGAGAGAGAGAAAGACACACCAAGAGAGAGAGAGAGACACACCAAGAGAGAGAGAAAGACACACCAAGAGAGAGAGAAAGACACACCAAGAGAGAGAGAAAGACACACCAAGAGAGAGAGAGAGACACACCAAGAGAGAGAGAAAGACACACCAAGAGAGAGAGAAAGACACACCAAGAGAGAGAGAAAGACACACCAAGAGAGAGAGAAAGACACACCAAGAGAGAGAGAAAGACACACCAAGAGAGAGAGAAAGACACACCAAGAGAGAGAGAAAGACACACCAAGAGAGAGAGAAAGACACACCAAGAGAGAGAGAAAGACACACCAAGAGAGAGAGAAAGACGCACCAAGAGAGAGAGAAAGACACACCAAGAGAGAGAGAAAGACACACCAAGAGAGAGAGAAAGACACACCAAGAGAGAGAGAGAGACACACCAAGAGAGAGAGAAAGACACACCAAGAGAGAGAGAAAGACACACCAAGAGAGAGAGAAAGACACACCAAGAGAGAGAGAGAGACACACCAAGAGAGAGAGAAAGACACACCAAGAGAGAGAGAAAGACACACCGAGTGAGAAAGAGAGAGAGGCCGAGTGAGAGAGAAAGAGACACACACCGAGAAAGAGAGAGAGACCGAGTGAGAGAGAAAGGGAGACACAGAGAGAGAGAGAGACACAGAGAGAGAGAGACCGAGAGAGAGAGAGAGAGACCGAGAGAGAGAGAGAGAGAGACCGAGAGAGAGAGAGGGAGACCGAGAGAGAGAGACCGAATGAGCGAGAGAGAGAGACCGAGTGAGCGAGAGAGAGAGACCGAGTGAGCGAGAGAGAGAGACCGAGTGAGCGAGAGAGAGACCGAGTGATCGAGAGAGAGAGACCGAGTGATCGAGAGAGAGAGACCGAGTGAGCGAGAGAGAGAGACCGAGTGAGCGAGAGAGAGAGAGACCGAGTGAGCGAGAGAGAGAGAGACCGAGTGAGCGAGAGGGAGAGACACACCGAGAGAAAGAGAGACCGAGTGAGAGAGAGAGAGACACACACCAAGTGAGAGAGAGAGAGACACGCACCAAGTGAGAGAGAGAGACCGAGAGAGAGAGAGATACACCAAGAGAGAGAGAGGGAGACCCACACCGAAAGAGAGAGAGCGAGAGACAGCGAGAGAGAGTGAGAGAGAGATACACCGAGAGAGAGGAGGCACACCGAGAGAGAGGAGGCACACCGAGAGAGAGGAGGCGCACCGAGAGAGAGGAGGCGCACCGAGAGAGAGGAGGCACACCGAGAGAGAGGAGGCACACCGAGAGAGAGAGAGACACACTGAGTCTGAGAGACACCGAGAGGGAGAGACACAGAGAGAGAGAGACCGAGTGAGAGAGTGAGAGAGACACACCGAGTGAGAGAGAGACACTCAGAGAGAGAGAGACACACACTGAAAGAGAGAGAGAGAGCGAGAGACACCGAGAGAGAGAGAGAGGCAGACACACCGAGTGAGCGAGAGACACCGAGAGAGAGAGAGACACATACCGAAAGAGAGAGAGAGAGAGCGAGAGACACCGAGAGAGAGAGAGACACCCTGAGTGAGAGAGATAGAGACACACCGAGTGAGAGAGAGAGAGAGACACCAAAAGAGTAGAGACACCCAGAGAGAGAGACACACCGAGTGTGAGAGAGACACACCGAGTGTGAGAGAGACACACCGAGTGTGAGAGAGACACACCGAGTGTGAGAGAGACACACCGAGTGTGAGAGAGACACACCGAGTGTGAGAGAGACACACCAAGTGTGAGAGAGACACACACACACCGAGAGAGAGAGAGAGACACCGAGAGAGAGAGAGAGACACACCGAAATAGAGAGAAAAACACACACAGAGAGAAAGACACACCAAGAGAGAGAGAAAGACACACCAAGAGAGAGAGAGAGACACACCAAGAGAGAGAGAGAGACACACCAAGAGAGAGAGAAAGACACACCAAGAGAGAGAGAGAGACACACCAAGAGAGAGAGAAAGACACACCAAGAGAGAGAGAAAGACACACCAAGAGAGAGAGAAAGACACACCAAGAGAGAGAGAGAGACACACCAAGAGAGAGAGAGAGACACACCAAGAGAGAGAGAAAGACACACCAAGAGAGAGAGAAAGACACACCAAGAGAGAGAGAAAGACACACCAAGAGAGAGAGAAAGACACACCAAGAGAGAGAGAGAGACACACCAAGAGAGAGAGAAAGACACACCAAGAGAGAGAGAAAGACACACCAAGAGAGAGAGAAAGACACACCAAGAGAGAGAGAGAGACACACCAAGAGAGAGAGAAAGACACACCAAGAGAGAGAGAAAGACACACCGAGTGAGAAAGAGAGAGAGGCCGAGTGAGAGAGAAAGAGACACACACCGAGAAAGAGAGAGAGACCGAGTGAGAGAGAAAGGGAGACACAGAGAGAGAGAGAGACACAGAGAGAGAGAGACCGAGAGAGAGAGAGAGAGACCGAGAGAGAGAGAGAGAGAGACCGAGAGAGAGAGAGGGAGACCGAGAGAGAGAGACCGAATGAGCGAGAGAGAGAGACCGAGTGAGCGAGAGAGAGAGACCGAGTGAGCGAGAGAGAGAGACCGAGTGAGCGAGAGAGAGACCGAGTGATCGAGAGAGAGAGACCGAGTGATCGAGAGAGAGAGACCGAGTGAGCGAGAGAGAGAGACCGAGTGAGCGAGAGAGAGAGAGACCGAGTGAGCGAGAGAGAGAGAGACCGAGTGAGCGAGAGGGAGAGACACACCGAGAGAAAGAGAGACCGAGTGAGAGAGAGAGAGACACACACCAAGTGAGAGAGAGAGAGACACGCACCAAGTGAGAGAGAGAGACCGAGAGAGAGAGAGATACACCAAGAGAGAGAGAGGGAGACCCACACCGAAAGAGAGAGAGCGAGAGACAGCGAGAGAGAGTGAGAGAGAGATACACCGAGAGAGAGGAGGCACACCGAGAGAGAGGAGGCACACCGAGAGAGAGGAGGCGCACCGAGAGAGAGGAGGCGCACCGAGAGAGAGGAGGCACACCGAGAGAGAGGAGGCACACCGAGAGAGAGAGAGACACACTGAGTCTGAGAGACACCGAGAGGGAGAGACACAGAGAGAGAGAGACCGAGTGAGAGAGTGAGAGAGACACACCGAGTGAGAGAGAGACACTCAGAGAGAGAGAGACACACACTGAAAGAGAGAGAGAGAGCGAGAGACACCGAGAGAGAGAGAGAGGCAGACACACCGAGTGAGCGAGAGACACCGAGAGAGAGAGAGACACATACCGAAAGAGAGAGAGAGAGAGCGAGAGACACCGAGAGAGAGAGAGACACCCTGAGTGAGAGAGATAGAGACACACCGAGTGAGAGAGAGAGAGAGACACCAAAAGAGTAGAGACACCCAGAGAGAGAGACACACCGAGTGTGAGAGAGACACACCGAGTGTGAGAGAGACACACCGAGTGTGAGAGAGACACACCGAGTGTGAGAGAGACACACCGAGTGTGAGAGAGACACACCGAGTGTGAGAGAGACACACCAAGTGTGAGAGAGACACACACACACCGAGAGAGAGAGAGAGACACCGAGAGAGAGAGAGAGACACACCGAAATAGAGAGAAAAACACACACAGAGAGAAAGACACACCAAGAGAGAGAGAAAGACACACCAAGAGAGAGAGAGAGACACACCAAGAGAGAGAGAGAGACACACCAAGAGAGAGAGAAAGACACACCAAGAGAGAGAGAGAGACACACCAAGAGAGAGAGAAAGACACACCAAGAGAGAGAGAAAGACACACCAAGAGAGAGAGAAAGACACACCAAGAGAGAGAGAGAGACACACCAAGAGAGAGAGAGAGACACACCAAGAGAGAGAGAAAGACACACCAAGAGAGAGAGAGAGACACACCAAGAGAGAGAGAGAGACACACCAAGAGAGAGAGAAAGACACACCAAGAGAGAGAGAAAGACACACCAAGAGAGAGAGAAAGACACACCAAGAGAGAGAGAGACACACACCAAGAGAGAGAGAGAGACACACCAAGAGAGAGAGAAAGACACACCAAGAGAGAGAGAAAGACACACCGAGAGAGAGAGAGACACACCAAGAGAGAGAGAAAGACACACCAAGAGAGAGAGAGAGACACACCAAGAGAGAGAGAAGACACACCAAGAGAGAGAGAGAGACACACCAAGAGAGAGAGAAAGACACACCAAGAGAGAGAGAAAGACACACCAAGAGAGAGAGAAAGACACACCAAGAGAGAGAGAAAGACACACCAAGAGAGAGAGAGAGAGACACACCAAGAGAGAGAGAAAGACACACCAAGAGAGAGAGAGAGACACACCAAGAGAGAGAGAAAGAGACACCAAGAGAGAGAGAGAGACACACCAAGAGAGAGAGAAAGACACACCAAGAGAGAGAGAAAGACACACCAAGAGAGAGAGAGAGACACACCAAGAGAGAGAGAAAGACACACCAAGAGAGAGAGAAAGACACACCAAGAGAGAGAGAAAGACACACCAAGAGAGAGAGAAAGACACACCAAGAGAGAGAGAAAGACACACCAAGAGAGAGAGAAAGACACACCAAGAGAGAGAGAAAGACACACCAAGAGAGAGAGAAAGACACACCAAGAGAGAGAGAAAGACACACCAAGAGAGAGAGAAAGACACACCAAGAGAGAGAGAAAGACACACCAAGAGAGAGAGAAGGACGCACCAAGAGAGAGAGAAAGACGCACCAAGAGAGAGAGAAAGACGCACCAAGAGAGAGAGAAAGACACACCAAGAGAGAGAGAGAGACACACCAAGAGAGAGAGAAAGACACACCAAGAGAGAGAGAAAGACACACCAAGAGAGAAAGACACACCAAGAGAGAGAGAGAGACACACCAAGAGAGAGAGAGAGACACACCAAGAGAGAGAGAAAGACACACCAAGAGAGAGAGAAAGACACACCAAGAGAGAGAGAAAGACACACCAAGAGAGAGAGAAAGACACACCAAGAGAGAGAGAAAGACACACCAAGAGAGAGAGAAAGACAGACCAAGAGAGAGAGAAAGACAGACCAAGAGAGAGAGAAAGACACACCAAGAGAGAGAGAAAGACACACCAAGAGAGAGAGAAAGACACACCAAGAGAGAGAGAAAGACACACCAAGAGAGAGAGAGAGACACACCAAGAGAGAGAGAAAGACACACCAAGAGGGAGAGAGAGACACACCAAGAGAGAGAGAGAGACACACCAAGAGAGAGAGAGAGACACACCAAGAGAGAGAGAGAGACACACCAAGAGAGAGAGAGAGACACACCAAGAGAGAGAGAGAGACACACCAAGAGAGAGAGAGAGACACACCAAGAGAGAGAGAAAGACACACCAAGAGAGAGAGAGAGACACACCAAGAGAGAGAGAGAGACACACCAAGAGAGAGAGAGAGACACACCAAGAGAGAGAGAGACACACCAAGAGAGAGAGAAAGACACACCAAGAGAGAGAGAAAGACACACCAAGAGAGAGAGAAAGACACACCGAGAGAGAGAAAGACACACCAAGAGAGAGAGAGAGACACACCAAGAGAGAGAGAAAGACACACCAAGAGAGAGAGAGAGACACACCAAGAGAGAGAGAGAGACACACCAAGAGAGAGAGAAAGACACACCAAGAGAGAGAGAGAGACACACAAGAGAGAGAGAGAGACACACCAAGAGAGAGAGAAAGACAGACCAAGAGAGAGAGAGAGACACACCAAGAGAGAGAGAAAGACAGACCAAGAGAGAGAGAAAGACACACCAAGAGAGAGAGAAAGACACACCAAGAGAGAGAGAAAGACACACCAAGAGAGAGAGAAAGACACACCAAGAGAGAGAGAAAGACGCACCGAGTGAGAAAGAGAGAGACACACCAAGAGAGAGAGAAAGACACACCAAGAGAGAGAGAAAGACACACCAAGAGAGAGAGAAAGACACACCAAGAGAGAGAGAGAGACACACCAAGAGAGAGAGAAAGACACACCAAGAGAGAGAGAGACACACACCAAGAGAGAGAGAAAGACACACCAAGAGAGAGAGAAAGACGCACCGAGTGAGAAAGAGAGAGAGGCCGAGTGAGAGAGAAAGAGACACACACCGAGAGAGAGACCAAGTGAGAGAGAAAGGGAGACACAGAGAGAGAGAGACACACACTGAGAGAGAGACCGAGAGAGAGAGAGAGAGACCGAGTGAGAGAGTGAGAGAGACACACCGAGTGAGAGAGAGACACTCAGAGAGAGAGAGACACACACTGAAAGAGAGAGAGAGAGCGAGAGACACCGAGAGAGAGAGAGAGGCAGACACACCGAGTGAGCGAGAGACACCGAGAGAGAGAGAGACACATACCGAAAGAGAGAGAGAGAGAGCGAGAGACACCGAGAGAGAGAGAGACACCCTGAGTGAGAGAGATAGAGACACACCGAGTGAGAGAGAGAGAGAGACACCAAAAGAGTAAAGACACCCAGAGAGAGAGACACACCGAGTGTGAGAGAGACACACCGAGTGTGAGAGAGACACACCAAGTGTGAGAGAGACACACACACACCGAGAGAGAGAGAGAGACACCGAGAGAGAGAGAGAGACACACCGAAATAGAGAGAAAAACTCACACTGAGAGAGAAAGACACACCAAGAGAGAGAGAAAGACAGACCAAGAGAGAGAGAGAGACACACCAAGAGAGAGAGAGAGACACACCAAGAGAGAGAGAAAGACACACCAAGAGAGAGAGAGAGACACACCAAGAGAGAGAGAAAGACACACCAAGAGAGAGAGAAAGACACACCAAGAGAGAGAGAAAGACACACCAAGAGAGAGAGAGAGACACACCAAGAGAGAGAGAGACACACACCAAGAGAGAGAGAAAGACACACCAAGCAAGAGAGAGAGAGAGACACACCAAGAGAGAGAGAGAGACACACCAAGAGAGAGAGAAAGACACACCAAGAGAGAGAGAAAGACACACCAAGAGAGAAAGACACACCAAGAGAGAGAGAGACACACCAAGAGAGAGAGAAAGACACACCAAGAGAGAGAGAGAGAGACACCAAGAGAGAGAGAGAGACACACCAAGAGAGAGAGAGAGACACACCAAGAGAGAGAGAGAGACACACCAAGAGAGAGAGAGAGACACACCAAGAGAGAGAGAAAGACACACCAAGAGAGAGAGAGAGACACACCAAGAGAGAGAGAAAGACACACCAAGAGAGAGAGAGAGACACACCAAGAGAGAGAGAGAGACACACCAAGAGAGAGAGAGAGACACACCAAGAGAGAGAGAGAGACACACCAAGAGAGAGAGAGAGACACACCAAGAGAGAGAGAAAGACACACCAAGAGAGAGAGAAAGACACACCAAGAGAGAGAGAGAGACACACCAAGAGAGAGAGAGAGACACACCAAGAGAGAGAGAAAGACACACCAAGAGAGAGAGAAAGACACACCAAGAGAGAGAGAAAGACGCACCAAGAGAGAGAGAAAGACACACCAAGAGAGAGAGAAAGACACACCAAGAGAGAGAGAAAGACACACCAAGAGAGAGAGAAAGACGCACCAAGAGAGAGAGAAAGACGCACCAAGAGAGAGAGAAAGACGCACCAAGAGAGAGAGAGAGACACACCAAGAGAGAGAGAAAGACACACCAAGAGAGAGAGAAAGACACACCAAGAGAGAGAGAAAGACACACCAAGAGAGAGAGAAAGACACACCAAGAGAGAGAGAGAGACACACCAAGAGAGAGAGAAAGACACACCAAGAGAGAGAGAAAGACACACCGAGTGAGAAAGAGAGTGAGGCCGAGTGAGAGAGAAAGAGACACACACCGAGAAAGAGAGAGAGACCGAGTGATAGAGAAAGGGAGACACAGAGAGAGAGACACAGAGAGAGAGAGACGGAGAGAGAGAGAGAGAGACCGAGAGAGAGAGAGAGAGACCGAGAGAGAGAGAGGGAGACCGAGAGAGAGAGACCGAGTGAGCGAGAGAGAGAGACCGAGTGAGCGAGAGAGAGAGACCGAGGAGCGAGAGAGAGACCGAGTGATCGAGAGAGAGAGACCGAGTGAGCGAGAGAGAGAGACCGAGTGAGCGAGAGAGAGAGAGACCGAGTGAGCGAGAGGGAGAGACACACCGAGAGAAAGAGAGACCGAGTGAGAGAGAGAGAGACACACACCAAGTGAGAGAGAGAGAGACACGCACCAAGTGAGAGAGAGAGACCGAGAGAGAGAGAGATACACCAAGAGAGAGAGAGGGAGACCCACACCGAAAGAGAGAGAGCGAGAGAGAGTGAGAGAGAGATACACCGAGAGAGAGGAGGCACACCGAGAGAGAGGAGGCGCACCGAGAGAGAGGAGGCGCACCGAGAGAGAGGAGGCACACCGAGTCTGAGAGACACCGAGAGGGAGAGACACAGAGAGAGAGAGAGAGACCGAGTGAGAGAGTGAGAGAGACACACCGAGTGAGAGAGAGACACTCAGAGAGAGAGAGACACACACTGAAAGAGAGAGAGAGAGCGAGAGACACCGAGAGAGAGAGAGAGGCAGACACACCGAGTGAGCGAGAGACACCGAGAGAGAGAGAGACACATACCGAAAGAGAGAGAGAGAGAGCGAGAGACACCCTGAGTGAGAGAGATAGAGACACACCGAGTGAGAGAGAGAGAGAGACACCAAAAGAGTAGAGACACCCAGAGAGAGAGACACACCGAGTGTGAGAGAGACACACCGAGTGTGAGAGAGACACACCAAGTGTGAGAGAGACACACCAAGTGTGAGAGAGACACACACACACCGAGAGAGAGAGAGACACCGAGAGAGAGAGAGAGACACACCGAAATAGAGAGAAAAACACACACAGAGAGAAAGACACACCAAGAGAGAGAGAAAGACAGACCAAGAGAGAGAGAGAGACACACCAAGAGAGAGAGAGAGACACACCAAGAGAGAGAGAAAGACACACCAAGAGAGAGAGAGAGACACACCAAGAGAGAGAGAAAGACACACCAAGAGAGAGAGAAAGACACACCAAGAGAGAGAGAAAGACACACCAAGAGAGAGAGAGAGACACACCAAGAGAGAGAGAGAGACACACCAAGAGAGAGAGAAAGACACACCAAGAGAGAGAGAGAGACACACCAAGAGAGAGAGAGAGACACACCAAGAGAGAGAGAAAGACACACCAAGAGAGAGAGAAAGACACACCAAGAGAGAGAGAAAGACACACCAAGAGAGAGAGAGAGACACACCAAGAGAGAGAGAGAGACACACCAAGAGAGAGAGAAAGACACACCAAGAGAGAGAGAAAGACACACCGAGAGAGAGAGAGACACACCAAGAGAGAGAGAAAGACACACCAAGAGAGAGAGAGAGACACACCAAGAGAGAGAGAAAGACACACCAAGAGAGAGAGAGAGACACACCAAGAGAGAGAGAAAGACACACCAGGAGAGAGAGAAAGAAACACCAAGAGAGAGAGAGAGAGACACCAAGAGAGAGAGAAAGACACACCAAGAGAGAGAGAGAGAGACACACCAAGAGAGAAAGACACACCAAGAGAGAGAGAGAGACACACCAAGAGAGAGAGAAAGACACACCAAGAGAGAGAGAGAGACACACCAAGAGAGAGAGAAAGACACACCAAGAGAGAGAGAAAGACACACCAAGAGAGAGAGAGAGACACACCAAGAGAGAGAGAAAGACACACCAAGAGAGAGAGAAAGACACACCAAGAGAGAGAGAAAGACACACCAAGAGAGAGAGAAAGACACACCAAGAGAGAGAGAAAGACACACCAAGAGAGAGAGAGAGACACACCAAGAGAGAGAGAAAGACACACCAAGAGAGAGAGAAAGACACACCAAGAGAGAGAGAAAGACACACCAAGAGAGAGAGAAAGACGCACCAAGAGAGAGAGAAAGACGCACCAAGAGAGAGAGAAAGACGCACCAAGAGAGAGAGAAAGACACACCAAGAGCGAGAGAGAGACACACCAAGAGAGAGAGAAAGACACACCAAGAGAGAGAGAAAGACACACCAAGAGAGAAAGACACACCAAGAGAGAGGGAGAGACACACCAAGAGAGAGAGAGAGACACACCAAGAGAGAGAGAGAGACACACCAAGAGAGAGAGAGAGAGACACACCAAGAGAGAGAGAAAGACACACCAAGAGAGAGAGAAAGACACACCAAGAGAGAGAGAAAGACACACCAAGAGAGAGAGAAAGACACACCAAGAGAGAGAGAAAGACAGACCAAGAGAGAGAGAAAGACACACCAAGAGAGAGAGAAAGACACACCAAGAGAGAGAGAAAGACACACCAAGAGAGAGAGAAAGACACACCAAGAGAGAGAGAAAGACACACCAAGAGAGAGAGAAAGACACACCAAGAGAGAGAGAGAGACACACCAAGAGAGAGAGAAAGACACACCAAGAGAGAGAGAGAGACACACCAAGAGAGAGAGAGAGACACACCAAGAGAGAGAGAGAGACACACCAAGAGAGAGAGAGAGACACACCAAGAGAGAGAGAGAGACACACCAAGAGAGAGAGAGAGACACACCAAGAGAGAGAGAGAGACACACCAAGAGAGAGAGAGAGACACACCAAGAGAGAGAGAGAGACACACCAAGAGAGAGAGAAAGACACACCGAGAGAGAGAGAAAGACACACCAAGAGAGAGAGAGAGACACACCAAGAGAGAGAGAGAGACACACCAAGAGAGAGAGAGAGACACACCAAGAGAGAGAGAAAGACACACCAAGAGAGAGAGAAAGACACACCAAGAGAGAGAGAAAGACACACCGAGAGAGAGAAAGACACACCAAGAGAGAGAGAGAGACACACCAAGAGAGAGAGAAAGACACACAAAGAGAGAGAGAGAGACACACCAAGAGAGAGAGAGAGACACACCAAGAGAGAGAGAAAGACACACCAAGAGAGAGAGAGAGACACACCAAGAGAGAGAGAGAGACACACCAAGAGAGAGAGAGAGACAGACCAAGAGAGAGAGAGAGACACACCAAGAGAGAGAGAAAGACAGACCAAGAGAGAGAGAAAGACACACCAAGAGAGAGAGAAAGACACACCAAGAGAGAGAGAAAGACACACCAAGAGAGAGAGAAAGACACACCAAGAGAGAGAGAAAGACACACCAAGAGAGAGAGAAAGACGCACCGAGTGAGAAAGAGAGAGACACACCAAGAGAGAGAGAAAGACACACCAAGAGAGAGAGAAAGACACACCAAGAGAGAGAGAGAGACACACCAAGAGAGAGAGAAAGACACACCAAGAGAGAGAGAGACACACACCAAGAGAGAGAGAAAGACACACCAAGAGAGAGAGAAAGACGCACCGAGTGAGAAAGAGAGAGAGGCCGAGTGAGAGAGAAAGAGACACACACCGAGAGAGAGACCAAGTGAGAGAGAAAGGGAGACACAGAGAGAGAGACACACACACTGAGAGAGAGACCGAGAGAGAGAGAGAGAGACCGAGTGAGCAAGAGAGAGAGACCGAGTGAGCGAGAGAGAGAGACCGAGTGAGCGAGAGAGAGAGACCGAGTGAGCGAGAGAGAGACCAAGTGAGCGAGAGAGAGAGAGACCGAGTGAGCGAGAGAGAGAGACCGAGTGAGCGAGAGAGAGACCGAATGAGCGAGAGAGAGAGACCGAGTGAGCGAGAGAGAGAGACCGAGTGAGCGAGAGAGAGAGAGACCGAGTGAGGGACAGGGAGAGGCCGAGTGAGCGAGAGAGAGAGACCGAGTGCGAGAGAGAGCGAGACCGAGTGAGCGAGAGGGAGAGACACACCGAGAGAAAGAGAGACCGAGTGAGAGAGAGAGAGACACACACCAAGTGAGAGAGAGACACCGAGAGAGAGAGATAGACGCACCAAGAGAGAGAGAGACACCGAGTGAGAGAGAGATACACCAGGAGAGAGAGAGGGAGACCCACACCGAAAGAGAAAGAGCGAGAGACAGTGAGAGAGAGATACACCGATAGAGAGGCACACCGAGAGAGGAGGCACACCGAGAGAGAGGCACACCGAGAGAGAGGAGGCACACCGAGAGAGAGGAGGCACACCGAGAGAGAGGAGGCACACCGAGAGAGAGGAGGCACACCGAGAGAGAGGAGGCACACCGAGAGAGAGGAGGCACACCGAGAGAGAGGAGGCACACCGAGAGAGAGGAGGCACACCGAGGGAGAGGAGGCACACCGAGGGAGAGGAGGCACACCGAGAGAGAGGAGGCACACCGAGAGAGGAGGCACACCGAGAGAGGAGGCACACCGAGAGAGGAGGCACACCGAGAGAGGAGGCACACCGAGAGAGGAGGCACACCGAGAGAGAGGGCACACCGAGAGAGAGGCACATCGAGAGAGAGAGAGACTCTGAGTGGGAGAGAGAGACACTGAGACAGAGAGAAAGAGAGATACACCAAGCGAGAGAGACATACACCGAGTGAGAGAGAGAGACACACACCGAGAGGGAGAGAGACACACACCGAGAGAGAGAGAGACACACACCGAGAGAGAGAGAGACACACACCGAGAGAGAGAGAGACACACACCGAGAGAGAGAGAGAGACACACCGAGAGAGAGAGAGACACACACCGAGAGAGAGAGAGACACACACCGAGAAAGAGAGAGACACACACCGAGAAAGAGAGAGACACACACCGAGAGAGAGAGAGACACACACCGAGAGAGAGAGAGACACTCACACCGAGAGAGAGAGAGACACACACACCGAGAGAGAGAGACACACACACACCGAGAGAGAGAGACACACACACACCGAGAGAGAGAGACACACACACACCGAGAGAGAGAGACACACACACACCGAGAGAGAGAGACACACACACACACAGAGAGAGAGACACACACACAGAGAGAGAGAGTCACACACACAGAGAGAGAGAGTCACACACACAGAGAGAGAGACACACCGGGAGAGATAGGGAGACCGAGTGAGCGAGAGAGAGAGAGACCGAGTGAGAGAGAGAGAAACACACCGAGAGAAAGAGAGACCGAGTGAGGGACAGAGAGAGACACACCGAATGAGAGAGAGAGATGCACCGAGAGAGGGACACCAAGAGAGAGAGAGACACCAAGAGAGAGAGAGAGAGAGAGACACACACCGAGAAAGAGAGAGAGACACACCGAGAGAGAGAGACACACACCGAGAGAGAGACACACACACCGAGAGAGAGACACACCGAGAGAGAGAGAGACACCGAGAGAGAGAGACACACACACACCGGGAGAGAGAGAAAGACACTGAGATAGAGAGAGAGAGACCGAGTGAGCGAGAGAGAGAGACCGAGTGAGAGAGACACACACCGAAAGAGAGAGAGAGCAAGAGACACCGAGAGAGAGACACACTGAGTGGGAGAGAGAGACACACCGAGTGAGAGAGACACCGAGAGAGTGAGAGAGAGACACACACCGAAAGAGAGAGAGAGAGAGCGAGAGACACCGAGTGAGAGAGAGACACCGAGAGAGTGAGAGACACCGAGAGAGAGAGAGAGAGACACACCGAGTGTGAGAGAGACACACCGAGTTTGAGAGAGACACACCGAGTGTGAGAGAGACACACCGAGTGTGAGAGACACATCGAGTGCGAGAGACACATCGAGAGAGAGAGAGAAAGACACCGAGAGAGAAAGAGAAAGACACCGAGAGAGAGAGAGAAAGACACCGAGAGAGAGAGAGAAAGACACCGAGGGAGAGACACAGAGAGAGGGAGAGACACAGAGAGAGAGAGACACACCGAGTGTGAGAGAGACACACCGAGTGTGAGAGAGGCACACCGAGTGTGAGAGAGACACACCGAGTGTGAGAGAGACACCGAGAGAGAGAGAGAAAGACACAGAGAGAGAGACACAGAGAGAAAGACACACACACCGAGTCAGAGAGAGAGAGAGAGAGACACACACCGAGAGAGAGAGAGACACACAGAGAGAGAGAGAGAGAGACACAGAGAGAGAGAGAGAGAGTGACACACCGAGGGAGAGAGAGAGAAAGGCACCGAGAGAGAGTGAGAGAGAAACACAGAGAGAGAGTGAGAGGGACACAGAGAGAGAGAGAGAGAGACACAGAGCGAGAGAGAGATACACCAGGAGAGAGAGAGGGAGACCCACACCGAAAGAGAAAGAGCGAGAGACAGTGAGAGAGAGATACACCGAGAGAGAGGCACACCGAGAGAGGAGGCACACCGAGAGAGAGGCACACCGAGAGAGAGGAGGCACACCGAGAGAGAGGAGGCACACCGAGAGAGAGGAGGCACACCAAGAGAGAGGAGGCACACCGAGAGAGAGGAGGCACACCGAGAGAGAGGAGGCACACCGAGAGAGAGGAGGCACACCGAGGGAGAGGAGGCACACCGAGGGAGAGGAGGCACACCGAGGGAGAGGAGGCACACCGAGAGAGAGGAGGCACACCGAGAGAGAGGAGGCACACCGAGAGAGGAGGCACACCGAGAGAGGAGGCACACCGAGAGAGGAGGCACACCGAGAGAGGAGGCACACCGAGAGAGAGGCACACCGAGAGAGGAGGCACACCGAGAGAGGAGGCACACCGAGAGAGGAGGCACACCGAGAGAGAGGGCACACCGAGAGAGAGGCACACCGAGAGAGAGGCACATCGAGAGAGAGAGAGACTCTGAGTGGGAGAGAGAGACACTGAGACAGAGAGAAAGAGAGATACACCAAGCGAGAGAGACATACACCGAGTGAGAGAGAGAGACACACACCGAGAGGGAGAGAGACACACACCGAGAGAGAGAGAGACACACACCGAGAGAGAGAGAGACACACACCGAGAGAGAGAGAGACACACACCGAGAGAGAGAGAGACACACACCGAGAGAGAGAGAGACACACACCGAGAGAGAGAGAGACACACACCGAGAGAGAGAGAGACACACACCGAGAAAGAGAGAGACACACACCGAGAAAGAGAGAGACACACACCGAGAGAGAGAGAGACACACACCGAGAGAGAGAGAGACACTCACACCGAGAGAGAGAGAGACACACACACCGAGAGAGAGAGACACACACACACCGAGAGAGAGAGACACACACACACCGAGAGAGAGAGACACACACACACCGAGAGAGAGAGACACACACACACCGAGAGAGAGAGACACACACACACACAGAGAGAGAGACACACACACAGAGAGAGAGAGTCACACACACAGAGAGAGAGAGTCACACACACAGAGAGAGAGAGACACACCGGGAGAGATAGGGAGACCGAGTGAGCGAGAGAGAGAGAGACCGAGTGAGAGAGAGAGAAACACACCGAGAGAAAGAGAGACCGAGTGAGGGACAGAGAGAGACACACCGAATGAGAGAGAGAGATGCACCGAGAGAGGGACACCAAGAGAGAGAGAGACACCAAGAGAGAGAGAGAGAGAGAGACACACACCGAGAAAGAGAGAGAGACACACCGAGAGAGAGAGACACACACCGAGAGAGAGACACACACACCGAGAGAGAGACACACCGAGAGAGAGAGAGACACCGAGAGAGAGAGACACACACACACCGGGAGAGAGAGAAAGACACCGAGATAGAGAGAGAGAGACCGAGTGAGCGAGAGAGAGAGACCGAGTGAGAGAGACACACACCGAAAGAGAGAGAGAGAGAGCAAGAGACACCGAGAGAGAGACACACTGAGTGGGAGAGAGAGACACACCGAGTGAGAGAG
This sequence comes from Mustelus asterias, assembly GCF_964213995.1. Classification (NCBI taxonomy): domain Eukaryota; kingdom Metazoa; phylum Chordata; class Chondrichthyes; order Carcharhiniformes; family Triakidae; genus Mustelus; species Mustelus asterias. Next base: position 40,881 of record NW_027592250.1, read on the forward strand.
ACACCGAGAGAGTGAGAGAGAGACACACACCGAAAGAGAGAGAGAGAGAGCGAGAGACACCGAGTGAGAGAGAGACACCGAGAGAGTGAGAGACACCGAGAGAGAGAGAGAGAGACACACCGAGTGTGAGAGAGACACACCGAGTTTGAGAGAGACACACCGAGTGTGAGAGAGACACACCGAGTGTGAGAGAGACACACCGAGTGCGAGAGACACATCGAGAGAGAGAGAGAAAGACACCGAGAGAGAAAGAGAAAGACACCGAGAGAGAGAGAGAAAGACACCGAGAGAGAGAGAGAAAGACACCGAGGGAGAGACACAGAGAGAGGGAGAGACACAGAGAGAGAGAGACACACCGAGTGTGAGAGAGACACACCGAGTGTGAGAGAGGCACACCGAGTGTGAGAGAGACACACCGAGTGTGAGAGAGACACCGAGAGAGAGAGAGAAAGACACAGAGAGAGAGACACAGAGAGAAAGACACACACACCGAGTCAGAGAGAGAGAGAGAGAGACACACACCGAGAGAGAGAGAGACACACAGAGAGAGAGAGAGAGAGACACAGAGAGAGAGAGAGAGAGTGACACACCGAGGGAGAGAGAGAGAAAGACACCGAGAGAGAGTGAGAGAGAAACACAGAGAGAGAGTGAGAGGGACACAGAGAGAGAGAGAGAGAGACACAGAGCGAGAGAGAGACACATGCCGAGTGAGAGAGAGTGAAAGACACACCGAGTGAGAAAGAGAGAGAGACCGAGTGAGAGAGAAAGAGACACACAACGAGAGAGAGAGAGAGACCGAGTGAGAAAGGGAGACACACAGAGAGAGAGACACACACAGAGAGAGTGACACACAGAGAGAGAGAGAGATAGACCGAGAGAGAGAGAGAGACCGAGTGAGCGAGAGAGAGAGAGCGAGAGACAGAGAGACCGAGTGAGCGAGAGGGAGAGACACACCGAGAGAAAGAGAGATCGAGTGAGAGAGAGAGAGACACACACCGAGTGAGAGAGAGACACCGAGAGAGAGAGATAGACACACCAAGAGAGAGAGAGACACCGAGTGAGAGAGAGAGATACACCAAGAGAGAGAGAGGGAGACCCACACCGAAAGAGAGCGAGAGAGAGTGAGAGACACACCGAGTGAGAGAGAGACACCGAGAGAGAGAGAGAGAGAGACACACCGAGTGAGAGAGAGACACCGAGAGAGAGAGAGAGAGAGACACACCGAGTGTGAGAGAGACACCAAGAGAGAGAGAGACACACACACCAAGAGAGAGAGAGATGCGCCGAGAGAGAGAGACGCACCGAGAGAGAGAGAGAGACACGCTGGGAGAGAGAGAAAGACAGAGAGAGAGAGAGAGAGAAAGACACCGAGAGGGAGAGGCAGACACACCGAGTGAGCGAGAGACACCGAGAGAGAGAGAGAGAGACACCGAGTGTGAGAGACACCGAGAGAGAGAGAGGCACCCAGAGAGAGAGACACACCGAGTGTGAGAGAGACACACCGAGTGTGAGAGACAGACACACCGAGAGAGAGAGAGAGAGACAGCTTTATAGGACCCTGGTTAGACCCCACTTGGAGTACTGTGCGCAGTTCTGGTCACCTCATTACAGGAAAGATGTTGAAGCCATTGAAAGGGTGCAGAGGAGATTTACAAGGATGTTGCCTGGATTGGGGGGCATGCCTTATGAGGATAGGTTGAGGGAGCTTGGTCTCTTCTCCCTGGAGAGACGAAGGATGAGAGGTGACCTGATAGAGGTTTACAAGATGTTGAGAGGTCTGGATAGGGTAGACTCTCAGAGGCTATTTCCAAGGGCTGAAATGGTTGCTACGAGAGGACACAGGTTTAAGGTGCTGGGGGGGTAGGTACAGAGGAGATGTCAGGGGTAAGTTTTTCACTCAGAGGGTGGTGGGTGAGTGGAATCGGCTGACGTCGGTGGTGGTGGAGGCAAACTCGTTGGGGTCTTTTAAGAGACTTCTGGATGAGTACATGGGATTTAATGGGATTGAGGGCTATAGATAGGCCTAGAGGTGGGGATGTGATCGGCGCAACCTGTGGGCCGAAGGGCCTGTTTGTGCTGTGGCTTTCTATGTTCTATGTTAAAAGAGAGAGAGAGACACACGCCGAGTGTGAGAGACAGACACACCGAGTGAGAAAGAGAGTGAGGCCGAGTGAGAGAGAAAGAGACACATACCGAGTGAGAGAGAGAGACCGAGTGAGAGAGAAAGGGAGACACACAGAGAGAGAGACACACAGAGAGAGAGAGAGAGAGACCGAGAGAGAGTGAGAGAGAGACCGAGTGAGCGAGAGAGAGAGACCGAGTGAGCGAGAGAGAGAGACCGAGTGAGCGAGAGAGAGAGACCGAGTGAGCCAGAGAGAGAGACCGAGTGAGCGAGAGAGAGAGACCGAGTGAGCGAGAGAGAGAGACCGAGTGAGCGAGAGAGAGAGACCGAGTGAGCGAGAGAGAGAGAGACTGAGTGAGCGAGAGAGAGAGACCGAGTGAGCGAGAGAGAGAGACCGAGTGAGCGAGAGAGAGAGACCGAGTGAGCGAGAGAGAGAGACCGAGTGAGCGAGAGAGAGAGACCGAGTGAGCGAGAGAGAGAGACCGAGTGAGCGAGAGAGAGAGACCGAGTGAGCGAGAGAGAGAGACCGAGTGAGCGAGAGAGAGAGACCGAGTGAGCGAGAGAGAGAGACCGAGTGAGCGAGAGAGAGAGACCGAGTGAGCGAGAGAGACAGACCGAGTGAGCGAGAGAGAGAGACCGAGTGAGCGAGAGAGAGAGACCGAGTGAGCGAGAGAGACAGACCGAGTGATCGAGAGAGAGAGACCGAGTGAGCGAGAGAGAGAGACCGAGTGAGCGAGAGAGAGAGACCGAGTGAGCGAGAGGGAGAGACCGAGTGAGCGAGAGGGAGAGACCGAGTGAGCGAGAGGGAGAGACCGAGTGAGCGAGAGAGAGAGACCGAGTGAGCGAGAGAGAGAGACCGAGTGAGCGAGAGAGAGAGACCGAGTGAGCGAGAGAGAGAGACCGAGTGAGCGAGAGAGAGAGACACACCGAGAGAAAGAGAGACCGAGTGAGAGAGAGAGAGACACACACCAAGTGAGAGAGAGACACCGAGAGAGAGAGATAGACGCACCAGGAGAGAGAGAGACACCGAGTGAGAGAGCGATACACCAAGAGAGAGAGAGGGAGACCCACACCGAAAGAGAGGGAGACCCACACCGAAAGAGAGAGAGCGAGAGACAGCGAGAGACAGCGAGAGAGAGGCACACCGAGAGAGAGGCACACCGAGAGAGAGGCACACCGAGAGAGGAGGCACACCGAGAGAGGAGGCACACCGAGAGAGAGGCACACCGAGAGAGAGGCACACCGAGTGAGAGAGAGACTCTGAGAGAGACAGAGAGACTCTGAGAGGGAGAGAGAGAAACCGAGAGAGAGAGACACCGAGAGAGACACCGAGAGAGAGAGAAAGAGAGACACACAGAGCGAGAGAGAGAGACACACACCGAGAGAGAGAGAGACACACCGAAAGAGAGAGAAAAACACTCATTGAGAGAGAAAGACACACCAAGAGAGAGAGAAAGACAGACCAAGAGAGAGAGAAAGACACACCAAGAGAGAGAGAAAGACACACCAAGAGAGAGAGAAAGACACACCAAGAGAGAGAGAAAGACACACCGAGTGAGAAAGAGAGACCAAGTGAGAGAGAAAGGGAGACACAGAGAGAGAGAGAGAGAGAGAGAGACCGAGTGAGCGAGAGAGAGAGACCGAGTGAGCGAGAGAGAGAGACCGAGTGAGCGAGAGAGAGACCGAGTGAGCGAGAGAGAGAGACCGAGTGAGCGAGAGAGAGACCGAGTGAGCGAGAGAGAGACCGAGTGAGCGAGAGAGAGACCGAGTGAGCGAGAGAGAGAGACCGAGTGAGCGAGAGAGTGAGACCGAGTGAGCGAGAGAGTGAGACCGAGTGAGCGAGAGAGAGAGACCGAGTGAGCGAGAGAGAGAGACCGAGTGAGCGAGAGAGAGAGACCGAGTGAGCGAGAGAGAGAGACCGAGTGAGCGAGAGAGAGAGACCGAGTGAGCGAGAGAGAGAGACCGAGTGAGCGAGAGAGAGAGACCGAGTGAGCGAGAGAGAGAGACCGAGTGAGCGAGAGAGAGAGACCGAGTGAGCGAGAGAGAGAGACCGAGTGAGCGAGAGAGAGAGAGACCGAGTGAGCGAGAGAGAGAGACCGAGTGAGCGAGAGAGAGACCGAGTGAGAGAGAGAGAGAGACCGAGTGAGCGAGAGGGAGAGACCGAGTGAGAGAGAGGGAGAGACCGAGTGAGCGAGAGAGAGAGACCGAGTGAGCGAGAGAGAGAGACCGAGTGAGAGAGAGAGAGACCGAGTGAGCGAGAGAGAGAGACCGAGTGAGAGAGAGAGAGAGACCGAGTGAGCGAGAGAGAGAGACCGAGTGAGCGAGAGAGAGAGACCGAGTGAGCGAGAGAGAGACCGAGTGAGCGAGAGAGAGAGACCGAGTGAGCGAGAGAGAGACCGAGTGAGCGAGAGAGAGACCGAGTGAGCGAGAGAGAGACCGAGTGAGCGAGAGAGAGAGACCGAGTGAGCGAGAGAGTGAGACCGAGTGAGCGAGAGAGTGAGACCGAGTGAGCGAGAGAGAGAGACCGAGTGAGCGAGAGAGAGAGACCGAGTGAGCGAGAGAGAGAGACCGAGTGAGCGAGAGAGAGAGACCGAGTGAGCGAGAGAGAGAGACCGAGTGAGCGAGAGAGAGAGACCGAGTGAGCGAGAGAGAGAGACCGAGTGAGCGAGAGAGAGAGACCGAGTGAGCGAGAGAGAGAGACCGAGTGAGCGAGAGAGAGAGACCGAGTGAGCGAGAGAGAGAGACCGAGTGAGCGAGAGAGAGAGAGACCGAGTGAGCGAGAGAGAGAGACCGAGTGAGCGAGAGAGAGACCGAGTGAGAGAGAGAGAGACCGAGTGAGCGAGAGGGAGAGACCGAGTGAGAGAGAGGGAGAGACCGAGTGAGCGAGAGAGAGAGACCGAGTGAGCGAGAGAGAGAGACCGAGTGAGAGAGAGAGAGACCGAGTGAGCGAGAGAGAGAGACCGAGTGAGAGAGAGAGAGAGACCGAGTGAGCGAGAGAGAGAGACCGAGTGAGCGAGAGAGAGAGACCGAGTGAGCGAGAGAGAGACCGAGTGAGCGAGAGAGAGAGACCGAGTGAGAGAGACAGAGAGAGACCGAGTGAGCGAGAGAGAGAGACCGAGTGAGCTAGAGAGAGACCGAGTGAGCGAGAGAGAGAGACCGAGTGAGCGAGAGAGAGAGACCGAGTGAGCGAGAGAGAGAGACCGAGTGAGCGAGAGAGACCGAGTGAGCGACAGAGAGACCGAGTGAGAGAGAGAGAGAGACCGAGTGAGCGAGAGGGAGAGACCGAGTGAGAGAGAGGGAGAGACCGAGTGAGCGAGAGAGAGAGACCGAGTGAGCGAGAGGGAGAGACCGAGTGAGAGAGAGGGAGAGACCGAGTGAGCGAGAGAGAGACCGAGTGAGCGAGAGAGAGAGACCGAGTGAGCGAGAGAGAGAGACCGAGTGAGCGACAGAGAGACCGAGTGAGAGAGAGAGAGAGACCGAGTGAGCGAGAGAGAGAGACCGAGTGAGCGAGAGAGAGAGACCGAGTGAGCGAGAGAGAGAGACCGAGTGAGCGAGAGAGAGACCGAGTGAGCGAGAGAGAGAGACCGAGTGAGCGAGAGAGAGAGACCGAGTGAGAGAGAGAGAGAGACCGAGTGAGCGAGAGAGAGAGACCGAGTGAGAGAGAGAGAGAGACCGAGTGAGCGAGAGGGAGAGACCGAGTGAGCGAGAGAGAGACCGAGTGAGCGAGAGAGAGAGACCGAGTGAGCGAGAGAGTGAGACCGAGTGAGCGAGAGAGTGAGACCGAGTGAGCGAGAGAGAGAGACCGAGTGAGCGAGAGAGAGAGACCGAGTGAGCGAGAGAGAGAGACCGAGTGAGCGAGAGAGAGAGACCGAGTGAGCGAGAGAGAGAGACCGAGTGAGCGAGAGAGAGAGACCGAGTGAGCGAGAGAGAGAGACCGAGTGAGCGAGAGAGAGAGACCGAGTGAGCGAGAGAGAGAGACCGAGTGAGCGAGAGAGAGAGACCGAGTGAGCGAGAGAGAGAGAGACCGAGTGAGCGAGAGAGAGAGACCGAGTGAGCGAGAGAGAGACCGAGTGAGAGAGAGAGAGAGACCGAGTGAGCGAGAGGGAGAGACCGAGTGAGAAAGAGGGAGAGACCGAGTGAGCGAGAGAGAGAGACCGAGTGAGCGAGAGAGAGAGACCGAGTGAGAGAGAGAGAGACCGAGTGAGCGAGAGAGAGAGACCGAGTGAGAGAGAGAGAGAGACCGAGTGAGCGAGAGAGAGAGACCGAGTGAGCGAGAGAGAGAGACCGAGTGAGCGAGAGAGAGACCGAGTGAGCGAGAGAGAGAGACCGAGTGAGAGAGACAGAGAGAGACCGAGTGAGCGAGAGAGAGAGACCGAGTGAGCGAGAGAGAGACCGAGTGAGCGAGAGAGAGAGACCGAGTGAGCGAGAGAGAGACCGAGTGAGCGAGAGAGAGAGACCGAGTGAGCGAGAGAGACCGAGTGAGCGACAGAGAGACCGAGTGAGAGAGAGAGAGAGACCGAGTGAGCGAGAGGGAGAGACCGAGTGAGAGAGAGGGAGAGACCGAGTGAGCGAGAGAGAGAGACCGAGTGAGCGAGAGGGAGAGACCGAGTGAGAGAGAGGGAGAGACCGAGTGAGCGAGAGAGAGACCGAGTGAGCGAGAGAGAGAGACCGAGTGAGCGAGAGAGAGAGACCGAGTGAGCGACAGAGAGACCGAGTGAGAGAGAGAGAGAGACCGAGTGAGCGAGAGAGAGAGACCGAGTGAGCGAGAGAGAGAGACCGAGTGAGCGAGAGAGAGAGACCGAGTGAGCGAGAGAGAGACCGAGTGAGCGAGAGAGAGAGACCGAGTGAGAGAGAGAGAGAGACCGAGTGAGCGAGAGAGAGAGACCGAGTGAGAGAGAGAGAGAGACCGAGTGAGCGAGAGGGAGAGACCGAGTGAGCGAGAGAGAGAGACCGAGTGAGCGAGAGGGAGAGACCGAGTGAGCGAGAGAGAGAGACCGAGTGAGCGAGAGAGAGAGACCGAGTGAGCGAGAGAGAGAGACCGAGTGAGCGAGAGGGAGAGACACCCCGAGAGAAAGAGAGACCGAGTGAGAGAGAGAGAGACACACACCAAGTGAGAGAGAGACACCGAGAGAGAGAGATAGACGCACCAAGAGAGAGAGACACCGAGTGAGAGAGAGATACACCAAGAGAGAGAGACGGAGACCCACACCGAAAGAGAGAGAGCGAGGGACAGCGAGAGACACCGAGAGAGAGGCACACCGAGAGAGAGGCACACCGAGAGAGAGGCACACCGAGAGAGCGAGAGAGAGAGACCGAGTGAGCGAGAGAGAGAGACCGAGTGAGCGAGAGAGAGAGACCGAGTGAGCGAGAGAGAGAGACCGAGTGAGCGAGAGGGAGAGACCGAGTGAGCGAGAGGGAGAGACCGAGTGAGCGAGAGGGAGAGACCGAGTGAGCGAGAGAGAGAGACCGAGTGAGCGAGAGAGAGACCGAGTGAGCGAGAGAGAGACCGAGTGAGCGAGAGAGAGAGACCGAGTGAGCGAGAGAGTGAGACCGAGTGAGCGAGAGAGTGAGACCGAGTGAGCGAGAGAGAGAGACCGAGTGAGCGAGAGAGAGAGACCGAGTGAGCGAGAGAGAGAGACCGAGTGAGCGAGAGAGAGAGACCGAGTGAGCGAGAGAGAGAGACCGAGTGTGAGAGAGGCACACCGAGTGTGAGAGAGACACACCGAGTGTGAGAGAGACACCGAGAGAGAGAGAGAAAGACACAGAGAGAGAGACACAGAGAGAAAGACACACACACCGAGTCAGAGAGAGAGAGAGAGAGACACACACCGAGAGAGAGAGAGACACACAGAGAGAGAGAGAGAGAGACACAGAGAGAGAGAGAGAGAGTGACACACCGAGGGAGAGAGAGAGAAAGACACCGAGAGAGAGTGAGAGAGAAACACAGAGAGAGAGTGAGAGGGACACAGAGAGAGAGAGAGAGAGACACAGAGCGAGAGAGAGACACATGCCGAGTGAGAGAGAGTGAAAGACACACCGAGTGAGAAAGAGAGAGAGACCGAGTGAGAGAGAAAGAGACACACAACGAGAGAGAGAGAGAGACCGAGTGAGAAAGGGAGACACACAGAGAGAGAGACACACACAGAGAGAGTGACACACAGAGAGAGAGAGAGATAGACCGAGAGAGAGAGAGAGACCGAGTGAGCGAGAGAGAGAGAGCGAGAGACAGAGAGACCGAGTGAGCGAGAGGGAGAGACACACCGAGAGAAAGAGAGATCGAGTGAGAGAGAGAGAGACACACACCGAGTGAGAGAGAGACACCGAGAGAGAGAGATAGACACACCAAGAGAGAGAGAGACACCGAGTGAGAGAGAGAGATACACCAAGAGAGAGAGAGGGAGACCCACACCGAAAGAGAGCGAGAGAGAGTGAGAGACACACCGAGTGAGAGAGAGACACCGAGAGAGAGAGAGAGAGAGACACACCGAGTGAGAGAGAGACACCGAGAGAGAGAGAGAGAGAGACACACCGAGTGTGAGAGAGACACCAAGAGAGAGAGAGACACACACACCAAGAGAGAGAGAGATGCGCCGAGAGAGAGAGACGCACCGAGAGAGAGAGAGAGACACGCTGGGAGAGAGAGAAAGACAGAGAGAGAGAGAGAGAGAAAGACACCGAGAGGGAGAGGCAGACACACCGAGTGAGCGAGAGACACCGAGAGAGAGAGAGAGAGACACCGAGTGTGAGAGACACCGAGAGAGAGAGAGGCACCCAGAGAGAGAGACACACCGAGTGTGAGAGAGACACACCGAGTGTGAGAGACAGACACACCGAGAGAGAGAGAGAGAGACAGCTTTATAGGACCCTGGTTAGACCCCACTTGGAGTACTGTGCGCAGTTCTGGTCACCTCATTACAGGAAAGATGTTGAAGCCATTGAAAGGGTGCAGAGGAGATTTACAAGGATGTTGCCTGGATTGGGGGGCATGCCTTATGAGGATAGGTTGAGGGAGCTTGGTCTCTTCTCCCTGGAGAGACGAAGGATGAGAGGTGACCTGATAGAGGTTTACAAGATGTTGAGAGGTCTGGATAGGGTAGACTCTCAGAGGCTATTTCCAAGGGCTGAAATGGTTGCTACGAGAGGACACAGGTTTAAGGTGCTGGGGGGGTAGGTACAGAGGAGATGTCAGGGGTAAGTTTTTCACTCAGAGGGTGGTGGGTGAGTGGAATCGGCTGACGTCGGTGGTGGTGGAGGCAAACTCGTTGGGGTCTTTTAAGAGACTTCTGGATGAGTACATGGGATTTAATGGGATTGAGGGCTATAGATAGGCCTAGAGGTGGGGATGTGATCGGCGCAACCTGTGGGCCGAAGGGCCTGTTTGTGCTGTGGCTTTCTATGTTCTATGTTAAAAGAGAGAGAGAGACACACGCCGAGTGTGAGAGACAGACACACCGAGTGAGAAAGAGAGTGAGGCCGAGTGAGAGAGAAAGAGACACATACCGAGTGAGAGAGAGAGACCGAGTGAGAGAGAAAGGGAGACACACAGAGAGAGAGACACACAGAGAGAGAGAGAGAGAGACCGAGAGAGAGTGAGAGAGAGACCGAGTGAGCGAGAGAGAGAGACCGAGTGAGCGAGAGAGAGAGACCGAGTGAGCGAGAGAGAGAGACCGAGTGAGCCAGAGAGAGAGACCGAGTGAGCGAGAGAGAGAGACCGAGTGAGCGAGAGAGAGAGACCGAGTGAGCGAGAGAGAGAGACCGAGTGAGCGAGAGAGAGAGAGACTGAGTGAGCGAGAGAGAGAGACCGAGTGAGCGAGAGAGAGAGACCGAGTGAGCGAGAGAGAGAGACCGAGTGAGCGAGAGAGAGAGACCGAGTGAGCGAGAGAGAGAGACCGAGTGAGCGAGAGAGAGAGACCGAGTGAGCGAGAGAGAGAGACCGAGTGAGCGAGAGAGAGAGACCGAGTGAGCGAGAGAGAGAGACCGAGTGAGCGAGAGAGAGAGACCGAGTGAGCGAGAGAGAGAGACCGAGTGAGCGAGAGAGAGAGACCGAGTGAGCGAGAGAGACAGACCGAGTGAGCGAGAGAGAGAGACCGAGTGAGCGAGAGAGAGAGACCGAGTGAGCGAGAGAGACAGACCGAGTGATCGAGAGAGAGAGACCGAGTGAGCGAGAGAGAGAGACCGAGTGAGCGAGAGAGAGAGACCGAGTGAGCGAGAGGGAGAGACCGAGTGAGCGAGAGGGAGAGACCGAGTGAGCGAGAGGGAGAGACCGAGTGAGCGAGAGAGAGAGACCGAGTGAGCGAGAGAGAGAGACCGAGTGAGCGAGAGAGAGAGACCGAGTGAGCGAGAGAGAGAGACCGAGTGAGCGAGAGAGAGAGACACACCGAGAGAAAGAGAGACCGAGTGAGAGAGAGAGAGACACACACCAAGTGAGAGAGAGACACCGAGAGAGAGAGATAGACGCACCAGGAGAGAGAGAGACACCGAGTGAGAGAGCGATACACCAAGAGAGAGAGAGGGAGACCCACACCGAAAGAGAGAGAGCGAGAGACAGCGAGAGACAGCGAGAGAGAGGCACACCGAGAGAGAGGCACACCGAGAGAGAGGCACACCGAGAGAGGAGGCACACCGAGAGAGGAGGCACACCGAGAGAGAGGCACACCGAGAGAGAGGCACACCGAGTGAGAGAGAGACTCTGAGAGAGACAGAGAGACTCTGAGAGGGAGAGAGAGAAACCGAGAGAGAGAGACACCGAGAGAGACACCGAGAGAGAGAGAAAGAGAGACACACAGAGCGAGAGAGAGAGACACACACCGAGAGAGAGAGAGACACACCGAAAGAGAGAGAAAAACACTCATTGAGAGAGAAAGACACACCAAGAGAGAGAGAAAGACAGACCAAGAGAGAGAGAAAGACACACCAAGAGAGAGAGAAAGACACACCAAGAGAGAGAGAAAGACACACCAAGAGAGAGAGAAAGACACACCGAGTGAGAAAGAGAGACCAAGTGAGAGAGAAAGGGAGACACAGAGAGAGAGAGAGAGAGAGAGAGACCGAGTGAGCGAGAGAGAGAGACCGAGTGAGCGAGAGAGAGAGACCGAGTGAGCGAGAGAGAGACCGAGTGAGCGAGAGAGAGAGACCGAGTGAGCGAGAGAGAGACCGAGTGAGCGAGAGAGAGACCGAGTGAGCGAGAGAGAGACCGAGTGAGCGAGAGAGAGAGACCGAGTGAGCGAGAGAGTGAGACCGAGTGAGCGAGAGAGTGAGACCGAGTGAGCGAGAGAGAGAGACCGAGTGAGCGAGAGAGAGAGACCGAGTGAGCGAGAGAGAGAGACCGAGTGAGCGAGAGAGAGAGACCGAGTGAGCGAGAGAGAGAGACCGAGTGAGCGAGAGAGAGAGACCGAGTGAGCGAGAGAGAGAGACCGAGTGAGCGAGAGAGAGAGACCGAGTGAGCGAGAGAGAGAGACCGAGTGAGCGAGAGAGAGAGACCGAGTGAGCGAGAGAGAGAGAGACCGAGTGAGCGAGAGAGAGAGACCGAGTGAGCGAGAGAGAGACCGAGTGAGAGAGAGAGAGAGACCGAGTGAGCGAGAGGGAGAGACCGAGTGAGAGAGAGGGAGAGACCGAGTGAGCGAGAGAGAGAGACCGAGTGAGCGAGAGAGAGAGACCGAGTGAGAGAGAGAGAGACCGAGTGAGCGAGAGAGAGAGACCGAGTGAGCGAGAGAGACAGACCGAGTGATCGAGAGAGAGAGACCGAGTGAGCGAGAGAGAGAGACCGAGTGAGCGAGAGAGAGAGACCGAGTGAGCGAGAGGGAGAGACCGAGTGAGCGAGAGGGAGAGACCGAGTGAGCGAGAGGGAGAGACCGAGTGAGCGAGAGAGAGAGACCGAGTGAGCGAGAGAGAGAGACCGAGTGAGCGAGAGAGAGAGACCGAGTGAGCGAGAGAGAGAGACCGAGTGAGCGAGAGAGAGAGACACACCGAGAGAAAGAGAGACCGAGTGAGAGAGAGAGAGACACACACCAAGTGAGAGAGAGACACCGAGAGAGAGAGATAGACGCACCAGGAGAGAGAGAGACACCGAGTGAGAGAGCGATACACCAAGAGAGAGAGAGGGAGACCCACACCGAAAGAGAGAGAGCGAGAGACAGCGAGAGACAGCGAGAGAGAGGCACACCGAGAGAGAGGCACACCGAGAGAGAGGCACACCGAGAGAGGAGGCACACCGAGAGAGGAGGCACACCGAGAGAGAGGCACACCGAGAGAGAGGCACACCGAGTGAGAGAGAGACTCTGAGAGAGACAGAGAGACTCTGAGAGGGAGAGAGAGAAACCGAGAGAGAGAGACACCGAGAGAGACACCGAGAGAGAGAGAAAGAGAGACACACAGAGCGAGAGAGAGAGACACACACCGAGAGAGAGAGAGACACACCGAAAGAGAGAGAAAAACACTCATTGAGAGAGAAAGACACACCAAGAGAGAGAGAAAGACAGACCAAGAGAGAGAGAAAGACACACCAAGAGAGAGAGAAAGACACACCAAGAGAGAGAGAAAGACACACCAAGAGAGAGAGAAAGACACACCGAGTGAGAAAGAGAGACCAAGTGAGAGAGAAAGGGAGACACAGAGAGAGAGAGAGAGAGAGAGAGACCGAGTGAGCGAGAGAGAGAGACCGAGTGAGCGAGAGAGAGAGACCGAGTGAGCGAGAGAGAGACCGAGTGAGCGAGAGAGAGAGACCGAGTGAGCGAGAGAGAGACCGAGTGAGCGAGAGAGAGACCGAGTGAGCGAGAGAGAGACCGAGTGAGCGAGAGAGAGAGACCGAGTGAGCGAGAGAGTGAGACCGAGTGAGCGAGAGAGTGAGACCGAGTGAGCGAGAGAGAGAGACCGAGTGAGCGAGAGAGAGAGACCGAGTGAGCGAGAGAGAGAGACCGAGTGAGCGAGAGAGAGAGACCGAGTGAGCGAGAGAGAGAGACCGAGTGAGCGAGAGAGAGAGACCGAGTGAGCGAGAGAGAGAGACCGAGTGAGCGAGAGAGAGAGACCGAGTGAGCGAGAGAGAGAGACCGAGTGAGCGAGAGAGAGAGACCGAGTGAGCGAGAGAGAGAGAGACCGAGTGAGCGAGAGAGAGAGACCGAGTGAGCGAGAGAGAGACCGAGTGAGAGAGAGAGAGAGACCGAGTGAGCGAGAGGGAGAGACCGAGTGAGAGAGAGGGAGAGACCGAGTGAGCGAGAGAGAGAGACCGAGTGAGCGAGAGAGAGAGACCGAGTGAGAGAGAGAGAGACCGAGTGAGCGAGAGAGAGAGACCGAGTGAGAGAGAGAGAGAGACCGAGTGAGCGAGAGAGAGAGACCGAGTGAGCGAGAGAGAGAGACCGAGTGAGCGAGAGAGAGACCGAGTGAGCGAGAGAGAGAGACCGAGTGAGCGAGAGAGAGACCGAGTGAGCGAGAGAGAGACCGAGTGAGCGAGAGAGAGACCGAGTGAGCGAGAGAGAGAGACCGAGTGAGCGAGAGAGTGAGACCGAGTGAGCGAGAGAGTGAGACCGAGTGAGCGAGAGAGAGAGACCGAGTGAGCGAGAGAGAGAGACCGAGTGAGCGAGAGAGAGAGACCGAGTGAGCGAGAGAGAGAGACCGAGTGAGCGAGAGAGAGAGACCGAGTGAGCGAGAGAGAGAGACCGAGTGAGCGAGAGAGAGAGACCGAGTGAGCGAGAGAGAGAGACCGAGTGAGCGAGAGAGAGAGACCGAGTGAGCGAGAGAGAGAGACCGAGTGAGCGAGAGAGAGAGACCGAGTGAGCGAGAGAGAGAGAGACCGAGTGAGCGAGAGAGAGAGACCGAGTGAGCGAGAGAGAGACCGAGTGAGAGAGAGAGAGAGACCGAGTGAGCGAGAGGGAGAGACCGAGTGAGAGAGAGGGAGAGACCGAGTGAGCGAGAGAGAGAGACCGAGTGAGCGAGAGAGAGAGACCGAGTGAGAGAGAGAGAGACCGAGTGAGCGAGAGAGAGAGACCGAGTGAGAGAGAGAGAGAGACCGAGTGAGCGAGAGAGAGAGACCGAGTGAGCGAGAGAGAGAGACCGAGTGAGCGAGAGAGAGACCGAGTGAGCGAGAGAGAGAGACCGAGTGAGAGAGACAGAGAGAGACCGAGTGAGCGAGAGAGAGAGACCGAGTGAGCGAGAGAGAGACCGAGTGAGCGAGAGAGAGAGACCGAGTGAGCGAGAGAGAGAGACCGAGTGAGCGAGAGAGAGAGACCGAGTGAGCGAGAGAGACCGAGTGAGCGACAGAGAGACCGAGTGAGAGAGAGAGAGAGACCGAGTGAGCGAGAGGGAGAGACCGAGTGAGAGAGAGGGAGAGACCGAGTGAGCGAGAGAGAGAGACCGAGTGAGCGAGAGGGAGAGACCGAGTGAGAGAGAGGGAGAGACCGAGTGAGCGAGAGAGAGACCGAGTGAGCGAGAGAGAGAGACCGAGTGAGCGAGAGAGAGAGACCGAGTGAGCGACAGAGAGACCGAGTGAGAGAGAGAGAGAGACCGAGTGAGCGAGAGAGAGAGACCGAGTGAGCGAGAGAGAGAGACCGAGTGAGCGAGAGAGAGAGACCGAGTGAGCGAGAGAGAGACCGAGTGAGCGAGAGAGAGAGACCGAGTGAGCGAGAGAGAGAGACCGAGTGAGAGAGAGAGAGAGACCGAGTGAGCGAGAGAGAGAGACCGAGTGAGAGAGAGAGAGAGACCGAGTGAGCGAGAGGGAGAGACCGAGTGAGCGAGAGAGAGACCGAGTGAGCGAGAGAGAGAGACCGAGTGAGCGAGAGAGTGAGACCGAGTGAGCGAGAGAGTGAGACCGAGTGAGCGAGAGAGAGAGACCGAGTGAGCGAGAGAGAGAGACCGAGTGAGCGAGAGAGAGAGACCGAGTGAGCGAGAGAGAGAGACCGAGTGAGCGAGAGAGAGAGACCGAGTGAGCGAGAGAGAGAGACCGAGTGAGCGAGAGAGAGAGACCGAGTGAGCGAGAGAGAGAGACCGAGTGAGCGAGAGAGAGAGACCGAGTGAGCGAGAGAGAGAGACCGAGTGAGCGAGAGAGAGAGAGACCGAGTGAGCGAGAGAGAGAGACCGAGTGAGCGAGAGAGAGACCGAGTGAGAGAGAGAGAGAGACCGAGTGAGCGAGAGGGAGAGACCGAGTGAGAAAGAGGGAGAGACCGAGTGAGCGAGAGAGAGAGACCGAGTGAGCGAGAGAGAGAGACCGAGTGAGAGAGAGAGAGACCGAGTGAGCGAGAGAGAGAGACCGAGTGAGAGAGAGAGAGAGACCGAGTGAGCGAGAGAGAGAGACCGAGTGAGCGAGAGAGAGAGACCGAGTGAGCGAGAGAGAGACCGAGTGAGCGAGAGAGAGAGACCGAGTGAGAGAGACAGAGAGAGACCGAGTGAGCGAGAGAGAGAGACCGAGTGAGCGAGAGAGAGACCGAGTGAGCGAGAGAGAGAGACCGAGTGAGCGAGAGAGAGACCGAGTGAGCGAGAGAGAGAGACCGAGTGAGCGAGAGAGACCGAGTGAGCGACAGACAGACCGAGTGAGAGAGAGAGAGAGACCGAGTGAGCGAGAGGGAGAGACCGAGTGAGAGAGAGGGAGAGACCGAGTGAGCGAGAGAGAGAGACCGAGTGAGCGAGAGGGAGAGACCGAGTGAGAGAGAGGGAGAGACCGAGTGAGCGAGAGAGAGACCGAGTGAGCGAGAGAGAGAGACCGAGTGAGCGAGAGAGAGAGACCGAGTGAGCGACAGAGAGACCGAGTGAGAGAGAGAGAGAGACCGAGTGAGCGAGAGAGAGAGACCGAGTGAGCGAGAGAGAGAGACCGAGTGAGCGAGAGAGAGAGACCGAGTGAGCGAGAGAGAGACCGAGTGAGCGAGAGAGAGAGACCGAGTGAGAGAGAGAGAGAGACCGAGTGAGCGAGAGAGAGAGACCGAGTGAGAGAGAGAGAGAGACCGAGTGAGCGAGAGGGAGAGACCGAGTGAGCGAGAGAGAGAGACCGAGTGAGCGAGAGGGAGAGACCGAGTGAGCGAGAAAGAGAGACCGAGTGAGCGAGAGAGAGAGACCGAGTGAGCGAGAGAGAGAGACCGAGTGAGCGAGAGGGAGAGACACCCCGAGAGAAAGAGAGACCGAGTGAGAGAGAGAGAGACACACACCAAGTGAGAGAGAGACACCGAGAGAGAGAGATAGACGCACCAAGAGAGAGAGACACCGAGTGAGAGAGAGATACACCAAGAGAGAGAGAGGGAGACCCACACCGAAAGAGAGAGAGCGAGGGACAGCGAGAGACACCGAGAGAGAGGCACACCGAGAGAGAGGCACACCGAGAGAGAGGCACACCGAGAGAGCGAGAGAGAGAGACCGAGTGAGCGAGAGAGAGAGACCGAGTGAGCGAGAGAGAGAGACCGAGTGAGCGAGAGAGAGAGACCGAGTGAGCGAGAGGGAGAGACCGAGTGAGCGAGAGGGAGAGACCGAGTGAGCGAGAGGGAGAGACCGAGTGAGCGAGAGAGAGAGACCGAGTGAGCGAG
>NW_027592251.1:0-17500 GCF_964213995.1 Mustelus asterias
ACTCCACTGAACTTCAATTCACTTGAGGGAGAGAGCGAGAGAGAGAGAGAATGCATGCAGAACAAGAGACAGATTCCAACATCCGCTGACAGATTCCACACCTCATTTCACAAACCCACAGCACGTTTCTCCAACAAAGTCTTCACTGTCCCCATCAAACACTCCCAGGACAGGTACAGCACGGGGTTAGATACAGAGTAAAGCTCCCTCTACACTGTCCCCCATCAAACACTCCCAGGACAGGTACAGCACGGGGTTAGATACAGAGTAAAGCTCCCTCTACACTGTCCCCCATCAAACACTCCCAGGACAGGTACAGCACGGGGTTAGATACAGAGTAAAGCTCCCTCTACACTGTCCCCATCAAACACTCCCAGGACAGGTACAGCACGGGGTTAGATACAGAGTAAAGCTCCCTCTACACTGTCCCCCATCAAACACTCCCAGGACAGGTACAGCAAGGGGTTAGATACAGAGTAAAGCTCCCTCTACACTGTCCCCATCAAACACTCCCAGGACAGGGACAGCACGGGGTTAGATACAGAGTAAAGCTCCCTCTGCACTGTCCCCCATCAAACACTCCCAGGACAGGTACAGCACGGGGTTAGATACAGAGTAAAGCTCCCTCTACACTGTCCCCATCAAACACTCCCAGGACAGGTACAGCACAGGGGTTAGATACAGAGTAAAGCTCCCTCTACACTGTCCCCATCAAACACTCCCAGGACAGGTACAGCACGGGGTTAGATACAGAGTAAAGCTCCCTCTACACTGTCCCCCATCAAACACTCCCAGGACAGGTACAGCACGGGGTTAGATACAGAGTAAAGCTCCCTCTACACTGTCCCCCATCAAACACTCCCAGGACAGGTACAGCACGGGGTTAGATACAGAGTAAAGCTCCCTCTACACTGTCCCCCATCAAACACTCCCAGGACAGGTACAGCACGGGGTTAGATACAGAGTAAAGCTCTCTCTACACTGTCCCCATCAAACACTCCCAGGACAGGTACAGCACGGGGTTAGATACAGAGTAAAGCTCTCTCTACACTGTCCCCATCAAACACTCCCAGGACAGGTACAGCACGGGGTTAGATACAGAGTAAAGCTCCCTCTACACTGTCCCCCATCAAACACTCCCAGGACAGGTACAGCACGGGGTTAGATACAGAGTAAAGCTCCCTCTACACTGTCCCCCATCAAACACTCCCAGGACAGGTACAGCACGGGGTTAGATACAGAGTAAAGCACCCTCTACACTGTCCCCATCAAACACTCCCAGGACAGGTACAGCACGGGGTTAGATACAGAGTAAAGCTCCCTCTACACTGTCCCCATCAAACACTTCCAGGACAGGTACAGCACGGGGTTAGATACAGAGTAAAGCTCCCTCTACACTGTCCCCATCAAACACTCCCAGGACAGGTACAGCACGGGGTTAGATACAGAGTAAAGCTCCCTCTACACTGTCCCCATCAAACACTCCCAGGACAGGTACAGCACGGGGTTAGATACAGAGTAAAGCTCCCTCTACACTGTCCCCCATCAAACACTCCCAGGACAGGTACAGCACGGGGTTAGATACAGAGTAAAGCTCCCTCTACACTGTCCCCCATCAAACACTCCCAGGACAGGTACAGCACGGGGTTAGATACAGAGTAAAGCTCCCTCTACACTGTCCCCATCAAACACTCCCAGGACAGGCACAGCACGGGGTTAGATACAGAGTAAAGCTCCCTCTACACTGTGCCCCATCAAACACTCCCAGGACAGGTACAGCACGGGGTTAGATACAGAGTAAAGCTCCCTCTACACTGCCCCCATCAAACACTCCCAGGACAGGTACAGCACGGGGTTAGATACAGAGTAAAGCTCCCTCTACACTGTCCCCATCAAACACTCCCAGGACAGGTACAGCACGGGGTTCGATACAGAGTAAAGCTCCCTCTACACTGTCCCCCATCAAACACTCCCAGGACAGGTATAGCACGGGGTTAGATACAGAGTAAAGCTCCCTCTACACTGTCCCCCATCAAACACTCCCAGGACAGGCACAGCACGGGGTTAGATACAGAGTAAAGCTCCCTCTACACTGTCCCCCATCAAACACTCCCAGGACAGGTACAGCACGGGGTTAGATACAGAGTAAAGCTCCCTCTACACTGTCCCCC
Source organism: Mustelus asterias (assembly GCF_964213995.1). Lineage (NCBI taxonomy): Eukaryota > Metazoa > Chordata > Chondrichthyes > Carcharhiniformes > Triakidae > Mustelus > Mustelus asterias. The sequence continues at coordinate 2,172 of NW_027592251.1, forward strand.
ATCAAACACTCCCAGGACAGGTACAGCACGGGGTTAGATACAGAGTAAAGCTCCCTCTACACTGTCCCCCATCAAACACTCCCAGGACAGGCACAGCACGGGGTTAGATACAGAGTAAAGCTCCCTCTACACTGTCCCCCATCAAACACTCCCAGGACAGGTACAGCACGGGGTTAGATACAGAGTAAAGCTCCCTCTACACTGTCCCCCATCAAACACTCCCAGGACAGGTACAGCACGGGGTTAGATACAGAGTAAAGCTCCCTCTACACCGTCCCCATCAAACACTCCCAGGACAGGTACAGCACGGGGTTAGATACAGAGTAAAGCTCCCTCTACACTGTCCCCATCAAACACTCCCAGGACAGGTACAGCACGGGGTTAGATACAGAGTAAAGCTCCCTCTACACTGTCCCCCATCAAACACTCCCAGGACAGGTACAGCACGGGGTTAGATACAGAGTAAAGCTCCCTCTACACTGTCCCCATCAAACACTCCCAGGACAGGTACAGCACGGGGTTAGATACAGAGTAAAGCTCCCTCTACACTGTCCCCATCAAACACTCCCAGGACAGGTACAGCACGGGGTTAGATACAGAGTAAAGCTCCCTCTACACTGTCCCCATCAAACACTCCCAGGACAGGTACAGCACAGGGTTAGATACAGAGTAAAGCTCCCTCTACACTGTCCCCATCAAACACTCCCAGGACAGGTACAGCACGGGGTTAGATACAGAGTAAAGCTCCCTCTACACTGTCCCCATCAAACACTCCCAGGACAGGGACAGCACGGGGTTAGATACAGAGTAAAGCTCCCTCTGCACTGTCCCCCATCAAACACTCCCAGGACAGGTACAGCACGGGGTTAGATACAGAGTAAAGCTCCCTCTACACTGTCCCCATCAAACACTCCCAGGACAGGTACAGCACAGGGTTAGATACAGAGTAAAGCTCCCTCTACACTGTCCCCATCAAACACTCCCAGGACAGGTACAGCACGGGGTTAGATACAGAGTAAAGCTCCCTCTACACTGTCCCCCATCAAACACTCCCAGGACAGGTACAGCACGGGGTTAGATACAGAGTAAAGCTCCCTCTACACTGTCCCCCATCAAACACTCCCAGGACAGGTACAGCACAGGGTTAGATACAGAGTAAAGCTCCCTCTACACTGTCCCCATCAAACACTCCCAGGACAGGTACAGCACGGGGTTAGATACAGAGTAAAGCTCCCTCTACACTGTCCCCCATCAAACACTCCCAGGACAGGTACAGCACGGGGTTAGATACAGAGTAAAGCTCCCTCTCCACTGTCCCCCATCAAACACTCCCAGGACAGGCACAGCACGGGGTTAGATACAGAGTAAAGCTCCCTCTACACTGTCCCTATCAAACACTCCCAGGACAGGTACAGCACGGGGTTAGATACAGAGTAAAGCTCCCTCTACACTGTCCCCCATCAAACACTCCCAGGACAGGTACAGCACGGGGTTAGATACAGAGTAAAGCTCCCTCTACACTGTCCCTATCAAACACTCCCAGGACAGGTACAGCACGGGGTTAGATACAGAGTAAAGCTCCCTCTACACTGTCCCCCATCAAACACTCCCAGGACAGGTACAGCACGGGGTTAGATACAGAGTAAAGCTCCCTCTACACTGTCCCTATCAAACACTCCCAGGACAGGTACAGCACGGGGTTAGATACAGAGTAAAGCTCCCTCTACACTGTCGCCATCAAACACTCCCAGGACAGGTACAGCACGGGGTTAGGTACAGAGTAAAGCTCCCTCTACACTGTCCCCATCAAACACTCCCAGGACAGGGACAGCATGGGGTTAGATACAGAGTAAAGCTCCCTCTACAATGTCCCCCATCAAACACTCCCAGGACAGGTACAGCACGGGGTTAGATACAGAGTAAAGCTCCCTCTGCACTGTGCCCCATCAAACACTCCCAGGACAGGTACAGCAAGGGGTTAGATACAGAGTAAAGCTCCCTCTACACTGTCCTCCATCAAACACTCCCAGGACAGGTACAGCACGGGGTTAGATACAGAGTAAAGCTCCCTCTACACTGTCCCCATCAAACACTCCCAGGACAGGTACAGCACGGGGTTTGATACAGAGTAAAGCTCCCTCTACACTGTCCCCCATCAAACACTCCCAGGACAGGTACAGCACGGGGTTTGATACAGAGTAAAGCTCCCTCTACACTGTCCCCCATCAAACACTCCCAGGACAGGTACAGCACGGGGTTAGATACAGAGTAAAGCTCCCTCTACACTGTCCCCATCAAACACTCCCAGGACAGGTACAGCGCGGGGTTAGATACAGAGTAAAGCTCCCTCTACACTGTCCCCCATCAAACACTCCCAGGACAGGTACAGCACGGGGTTAGATACAGAGCGTGGATGGAGAAAGAACGGCTGCAACAATGATTTAACAACCATAATGTCAATAGTGGCTTTAAAATGGCTGTTCTGGCTGCGAGTGAAGCATGCTGGGAATTTTGGTCAACTTATGTATTAAAACCAGACGCGCGTCAGAAAGAGGCTCTGTTCTGGGAGCTGTGACAAGAAGCTTTCTCTGACACATTGTGGCTTCAAGTTTTATGGCTGCTCTGTGTGGGGCGTGTGAAATGAACTCAGCGTCACGACCTCGATGTAGAGTAGTTTCACCGGATGTTCGAGCCAGCTGATCGGCTTCTGGTTACGCAATTGTCTGGATCTCAGAGAATCTTCCGGAAGCAAGTAGTGAATTGTGGGTAAAAGGCATGTGCGTCCTTTGCTTGGCAGCAATAACCTGGAAGAGAACAACCATCGCAATAAGACCAGCGCCCTGAAGGATGCTTCAGAGAAGGAGGAGATAGATTCTACAGCGAGGATGTTCCTTGGCCAAGGTTTTCCGAAACTCGGCGGGATCTATTTTCAGTTAAGTAGTTAAGGTTGATGTTCAGTTAGATTTGACGTGCAGTTTAAGCGTTAAAGTTCCGCTGAAAGTTGATGTTCAGTTCGAGTTAAAGTTCAGTGAAGAGTTAATGAGTTGTAACTGTTGATGGTGGAGTTGGTGCCAGAAGTGTTAAGTAAAGAAATGATTGGGTTAGTGTCCTTGTTTGTCTTATTAAACTGGAATGTTTACATTAAAGCTGTCTAACACCCCAGACAGTTCTCGATAAGAGATCGCTCCTGTTACCCCCAGATTTCATTTGTTAACTGACTGAAAATGGTACACGCATTTCAGTTAATGTGACAAAACAGGGGAGGTGGTTACCCGATAGACGGTCATGACAGGGACTATAGAGCCATCGAGGTTTACAGCATGGAAACAGGCCCTTCGGCCCAACTTGTCCATGCCATCCCTTTTTTTAAACCCCTACGCTAGTCCCAATTGCCCGCGTTTGGCCCATATCCCTCTATACCCATCGTACCCATGGAACGGTCTAAATGCTTTTCAAAAGGGTGGTGAATCTCTGGAATTCTCTGCCCACTGAGGTGGTGGAGGCTACCTCGCTGAATATGTTTAAAGCGCGGATGGATGGATTCCTGATCGGTAAGGGAATTCAGGGTTATGGGGATCAGGCGGGTAAGTGGTACTGATCCACGTCAGATCAGTCATGATCTTATTGAATGGCGGGGCAGGCTCGAGGGGCTAGATGGCCTACTCCTGCTCCTATTTCTTATGTTCTTATGTAAAAGACAAAATTGTACCCGCCTCTACTACTACCTCTGGCAGCTCGTTCCAGACACTCACCACCCTCTGTGTGAAAACATTGCCCCTTTGGACACTTTTGTATCTCTCCCCTCTCACTTACAACTATGCCCTCTAGTTTTAGACTCCCCTACCTTTGGGAAAAAATATTGACTATCTAGCTGATCTGTGCCCCTCATTATTTTATAGAACTCTATAAGATCACCCCTCAGCCTCCTACGCTCCAGAGAAAAAAGTCCCAGTCTATCCAGCCTCTCCTTATAACTCAATCCATCAAGTCCCGGTAGCATCCTAGTAAATCTTCTCTGCACTCTTTCTAGTTTAATAATATCCTTTCTATAATAGGGGTGACCAGAGCTGTACACAGTATTCCAAGTGTGGCCTTACCAATGTCTTGTACAACTTCAACAAGACGTCCCAACTCCTGTATTCAATGTTCTGGCCGATGAAACCAAGCATGCCGAATGCCTTCTTCACCACTCTGTCCACCTGTGACTCCACTTTCAAGGAGCTATGAACGTGGACCCCTAGATCTCTTTGTTCTGTAACTCTCCCCAACGCCCTACCATTAACTGAGCAAGTCCTGCCCTGGTTCAATCTACCAAAATGCATCACCTCGCAATTATCTAAATCATCCATGAAATCATAGAAATCATAGGATCCCTCCAGTGCAGAAGGAGGCCATTTGGCCCATCGAGTCTGCACCGACCACAATCCACCCAGGCCCTACCCCCACATATTTACCCGCTAATCCCTCCAACCTACGCATCTCAGGACACTAAGGGGCAATTTGAGCGCGGCCAATCGACCTAACCCACACATCTTTGGACTGTGGGAGGAAACCGGAGCACCCGGAGGAAACCCACGCAGACACGAGGAGAATGTGCAAACTCCACACAGACAGCGACCCGAGCCGAGAATCGAACCCGGGAGCTGTGAAGCAGCAGTGCTAACCCACTGTGCTACCGTGCCGCCCAGAAATGAAGATGAAAGGCCTATCTTTTGGTAGCATTTTCGGGGGGGGATGGACTGATTCACGTTCCTGTTACGGCAGGCGTAGAGGGAGTCGGAATTAATTTTTTTATCGCGAACACTGTTCTCAGGCTAAGCACCTGTCTTCCTTCCTTAGTTAACCGAGAAGTGAGATTTTGAAGTAGGGTTACTCAAGGGGAAGGGCGAACTCGATCGTCAACTATGAGGCAAGGCTGAAAGCTAATTTTGGCGTTGGGAAGGGGTTCTCATCATGCTCTCGCTCTCAACTGACTCAGCGGACTGATTGGTAAACTGGCAGTCGCTATCGCCTTTCAGTTGCTTCTTGTTCCCCTGGGACAAACCTCGAGGATTGGGTGGAATATTCCACTCAATTTTTTTTTGGGTCTGGGAATCATCAGCCAGACACGTTGCAAAGAGAGAAGCAGAGATAAAGGAAAATATTTGTTGAACAAAGAATAAAGAAAATTCCAGCACAGGAACAGGCCCTTCGGCCCTCCAAGCCTGCACCGACCATGCTGCCCCCGACTGAACTAAAACCCCCTACCCTTCTGGGGACCGTATCCCTCTATTCCCATCCTATTCATGGATTTTCCAGACGCCCTTTAAAAGTCACTCCCGTATCCGCTTCCACTCCCTCCCCCGAGTTCCAGACACCCACTACTCTCTGTGTAAAAAATCTGCCTCATACAGACAGGTGGTGGAGAAGGCATATGGTATGCTTGCTTTTATAGGACGGGGGATAGAGTATAAAAGCTGGAGTCTGATGATGCAGCTGTATAGAACGCTGGTTAGGCCACATTTGGAGTACTGCGTCCAGTTCTGGTCGCCGCACTACCAGAAGGACGTGGAGGCGTTAGAGAGAGTGCAGAGAAGGTTTACCAGGATGTTGCCTGGTATGGAGGGTCTTAGCTATGAGGAGAGATTGGGTAGACTGGGGTTGTTCTCCCTGGAAAGACGGAGAATGAGGGGAGATCTAATAGAGGTGTACAAGATTATGAAGGGTATAGATAGGGTGAACGGTGGGAAGCTTTTTCCCAGGTCGGAGGTGACGATCACGAGGGGTCACGGGCTCAAGGTGAGAGGGGCGAAGTATAACTCGGATATCAGAGGGACGTTTTTTACACAGAGGGTGGTGGGGGCCTGGAATGCGCTGCCAAGTAGGGTGGTGGAGGCAGGCACGCTGACATCGTTTAAGACTTACCTGGATAGTCACATGAGCAGCCTGGGAATGGAGGGATACAAACGATTGGTCTAGTTGGACCAAGGAGCGGCACAGGCTTGGAGGGCCGAAGGGCCTGTTTCCTGTGCTGTACTGTTCTTTGTTCTTTGTTCTTTGTACATCTCCTTTAAACCTTGCCCCTCTCACCTTAAACCTGTGCCCCCGAGTAATTGACTCTTCCACCCTGGGGAAAAACCTTACATAGAACATCGAACAGTACAGCACAGAACAGGCCCTTCGGCCCACGATGTTGTGCCGAGCTTTATCTGAAACCAAGATCAAGCTATCCCACTCCCATCATCCTGGTGTGCTCCATGTGCCTATCCAATAACCGCTTAAATGTTCCTAAAGTGTCTGACTCCACTATCACTGCAGGCAGTCCATTCCACACCCCAACCACTCTCTGCGTAAAGAACCTACCTCTGATATCCTTCCTGTATCTCCCACCACGAACCCTATAGTTATGCCCCCTTGTAATAGCTCCATCCACCCGAGGAAATAGTCTTTGAACGTTCACTCTATCTATCCCCTTCATCATTTTATAAACCTCTATTAAGTTCCCCCCTCAGCCTCCTCCGCTCCAGAGAGAACAGCCCGAGCTCCCTCAACCTTTCCTCATAAGACCTACCCTCCAAACCAAGCAGCATCTTGGTAAATCTCCTCTGCACTCTTTCCAGCGCTTCCACATCCTTCTTATAGTGAGGTGACCAGAACTGCACACAATATTCCAAATGTGGTCTCACCAAGGTCCTGTACAGTTGCAGCATAACCCCACGGCTCTTAAACTCAAACCCCTTGTTAATAAAAGCTAATAAGACCGACCCTCCAAACCAGGCAGCATCCTGGTAGATCTCCTCTGCACTCTTTCTGACTATCCACTATCCACTCTGTCCATGCCCCTCATAATCTTGTAGACTTCTATCAGGTCTCCCCCTCAACCTCCGTCGCTCCAATGAGAACAAACCAAGTTTCTCCAACCTCTCCTCATAGCTAATGCCCTCCATACCAGGCAACATCCTGGTAAATCTTTTCTGTACCCTCTCCAAAGCCTCCACATCCTCCTGGTAGTGTGGCGACCAGAATTGAACACTATATTCCAAGTGCAGCCTAACTAAGGTTCTATAAAGCTGCAACATGACTTGCCAATTTTTAAACTCAGTGCCCCAGCCGATGAAGGCAAGCATGCCGTATGCCTTCTTGACTACCTTCTCCACCTGCGTTGCCACTTTCAGTGACCTGGGTACACCCAGATCCCTTTGAGTGAAGTTATGGCGATTATTAGCTTTAGAAGGGTTCCAGAGGGAGAGGTCAGATGTAATTAAGTTTAAAAAATGGGTTAGAAATTATGAGTTAATTGGGAATTGAAAAAAATGGGGTAAATATAGACTCGATGAGTCAGTTTAAAGTGTATTATCAGTTAGTGGAATGAATCAAAGTTCTGATTTCTCCAAGTTCCAGCAGGAGATTAATAAAGTTGCCAATTCAGATAAGGATGTTGTCTGTGTTCGGAACAGTTGAGTCTGAGGGAGATGGTGATTATAGATTGCGTTGTGGATTGTATCTGGAAAAGAATGGCCGTTTTGATGTGCTAATGACTGGGGACCCCCACCTCTTTTTCCAGAGGCACATAATCCCTCAGTAAGATGAGAGTTTTCCCCTGGTCTGATGAATCCCGCGACTATTAGTTGCAAGGGAGGCCACAGAATTACCAGGAGATGTTGTTGATTGGGAAGGATGCCGACCCATCTCTTTGAAACAGACCATGTCGGGGGGGGGAGGAGCTTAAACCCTCACTAACCTCACAAAGAACACCCAAAGGGGATCTTTTGGGGATTTTTTTCAAAAGGAGGGAGTGTGGGTGTTACAGAATTGAGAGAGAAAGGAACTGTGCTCTCTCAACTGACGAGGGAAATATTGCAAACTAATTGGCAAGACGAATGAAGGGGGGAGGATCTGAGGTTGACCTGATGATTTGAGTGGTTTTGTATTTTGGTGTGGCCTGGATGCTGGTCGAATGTAGGTGGTTGTTGTTGCGTTCGATTGAAAGCAGCAGTTGTTAAAGCCTTTGATTGTTCCTGTGGAGTATTTATTGCGAGCCAATGAATGCAACTTTGGTTTCATCTCAAAGGGGCTGAGAAAGTGTTAAGACTGTTCAAATTTATGAAGTTTATGAACTCTTGAATTTAATTGTGTTTTTGATTGCAGTTTGGACAATAGAACAATGAAGGCGATTGTCTCAATCTATCTTCCATGATTGTTTTATTTTCATAGCGTCAGAGAGTTTTACAGCATGGAAACAGGCCCTTCGGCCCAACTTGTCCATGCCGCCTTTTTTTTTAACCCCTAAACTAGTCCCAATTGCCCGCGTTTGGCCCATATCCCTCTGTACCCATCGTACCCATGTAACTGTCTAAATGCTTTTTAAAAGACAAAATTGTACCCGCCTCTACTACTGCCTCTCGTTCCAGACACTCACCACCCTCTGTGTGAAAAAATTGCCCCTTTGGACACTTTTGTATCTCTCCCCTCTCACCTTAAACCTCTGCCCTCTAGTTTTAGACTCCCCTACCTTTGGGAAAAGATATTGACTATCTAGCTGATCTGTGCCCCTCATTATTTTATAGACCTCTATAAGGTCACCCCTCAGCCTCCTACGCTCCAGAGAAAAAAGTCCCAGTCTATCCAGCCTCTCCTTATAACTCAATCCATCAAGTCCCGGTAGCATCCTAGTAAATCTCTTCTGCACTCTTTCTAGTTTAATAATATCCTTTCTATAATAGGGGTGACCAGAACTGTACACAGCATTCCAAGTGTGGCCTTACCAATGTCTTGTACAACTTCAACAAGAGGTCCCAACTCTTTTCTGCACTCTTTCTAGCTTAATAATATCCTTTCTATAATAGGGCGCTGGGGAGAGTTACAGAACAAAGAGATCTAGGGGTACAGGTTCATAGTTCCTTGAAAGTGGAGTCACAGGTGGACAGAGTGGTGAAGAAGGCATTCGGCATGCTTGGTTTCATCGGTCAGAACATTGAATACAGGAGTTGGGACGTCTTGTTGAAGTTGTACAAGACATTGGTAAGGCCACACTTGGAATACTGTGTACAGTTCTGGTCACCCTATTATAGAAAGGATATTATTAAACTAGGAAGAGTGCAGAAAAGATTTACTAGGATGCCACCGGGACTTGATGGTTTGTGTTATAAGGAGAGGCTGGATAGACTGGGACTTTTTTCTCTGGAGCGTAGGAGGCTGAGGGGTGATCTTATAGAGGTCTATAAAATAATGAGGGGCACAGATCAGCTCGATAGTCAATATCTTTTCCCAAATGGAGGGGAGTCTAAAACTTGAGGGCACAGGTTTAAGGTGAGAGGGGAGAGATACAAAAGTGTCCAGAGGGGCGGTTTTTTCACACAGAGGGTGGTGAGTGTCTGGAACGAGCTGTCAGAGGCAGTAGTAGAGGCGGGTACAATTTTGTCTTTTAAAAAGCATTTAGATATAGATAGATTGGAGACTTGGGCGGAGAGATGGCAGATGGAGTTTAATCCAGACAAATGTGAGGTTATGCATTTTGGAAGGTCGAATACAGATAGGAAATATATAGTAAATGGCAGAACCCTTAAGATTATTGATAGATAGAGGGATCTGGTTGTACAGGTACACAGGTCACTGAAAGTGGCAACGCAGGTGGAGAAGGTAGTCAAGAAGGCATACGGCATGCTTGCCTTCATCGGCCGGGGCATTGAGTTTAAAAATTGGCAAGTCATGTTGCAGCTTTATAGAACCTTAGTTAGGCCGCACTTGGAATATAGTGTTCAATTCTGGTCGCCACACTACCAGAAGGATGTGGAGGCTTTGGAGAGGGTACAGAAAAGATTTACCAGGATGTTGCCTGGTATGGAGGGCATTAGCTATGAGGAGAGGTTGGAGAAACTTGGTTTGTTCTCACTGGAGGTTGAGGGGAGACCTGATAGAAGTCTACAAGATTATGAGGGGCAGAGTGGATAGTCAGAAGCTTTTTCCCCCAGGGTGGAAGAGTCAGTTACTCGGGTGGGCATAGGTTTAAGGTGCGAGGGGCAAGGTTTAAAGGAGATGTTCGAGGCAGGTTTTTTACACAGAGGGTGGTGGGTGCCTGGAACACGCTGCCGGGGGAGGGAGTGGAAGCGGATACGATAGTGAGTTTTAAGGGGCGCCTGGACAAATCCATGGATAGGATGGGAATAGAGGGATACGGTCCCCGGAAGGGTAGGGGGTTTTAGTTCAGTCGGGGGCAGCACGGTCGGTGCAGGCTAGGAGGGGCCGAAGGGCCTGTTCCTGTGCTGGAATGTTCTTTGTTCTTTGTTTTCAACAAGAAAGAGTGCAGAAGAGATTTACTAGGATGCTACTGGGATTTGATTTGATTTGGTTTGATTTGATTTGATTTATTATTGTCACCTGTATTGGGACACAGTGAAAAGTATTGTTTCTTGCGCGATATACAGACAAAGCATACCATTCATAGAGAAGGAAAGGAGAGAGTGCAGAATGTAGCGTTACAGTCATAGCTAGGGTGTAGAGAAAGATCAACTTAATGCGAGGTAGGTCCATTCAAATGTCTGACAGCAGCAGGGAAGAAGCTGTTCTTGAGTCGGTCGGTACGTGACCTCAGACTTTTGTAGCTTTTTCCCGATGGAAGAAGATGGAAGAGAGAATGTCCGGGGTGTGTGGGGGGGGGTCCTTAATTATGCCGGCTGCTTTTCCCCGAGGCAGCGGGAAGTGTAGACAGAGTCAATGGATGGGAGGCTGGTGATGGGATTGTGCAACATTCACGACCACTTTTGTAGTTCCTTGCGGTCTTGATGGATTGAGTTATAAGGAGAGGCTGGATAGACTGGGACTTTTTTCTCTGGAGCGTAGGAGGCTGAGGGGTGATCTTATAGAGGTCTATAAAATAATGAGGGGCACAGATCAGCTAGATAGTCAATATATTCTCCCAAATGGAGGGGAGTCTAAAACTAGAGGGCAGAGGTTTAAGGTGAGAGGGGAGAGATACAAAAGGGTCCAGAGGGGCAATTTGTTCACACAGAGGGTGGTGAGTGTCTGGAATGAGCTGCCGGAGGCAGTAGGAGAAGCGGGTACAATTTTGTCTTTTGAAAAGCATGTAGACAGTTACATGGGTACGATGGGTATAGAGGGATATGGGCCAAAAGCGGGCAATTGGGAATGGCTTAGATGTTCGAATGAGCGAAACTCTTCAGGACACAATTATCACTTGGTTGTGATGAAAAGATTCTTGAAGTCTTGAAGCTGTGTTCAACACCCTGAATTATGCTTCAGTGCAGGAGGAGATAGATTCTACAGATAGCTCCCCCTGCTCGATCCCATCAAACACTCCGAGGACAGGTACAGCACGGGGTTAGATACAGAGTAAAGCTCCCTCTACACTGTCCCCATCAAACACTCCCAGGACAGGTACAGCACGGGGTTAGATACAGAGTAAAGCTCCCTCTACACTGTCCCCATCAAACACTCCCAGGACAGGTACAGCACGGGGTTAGATACAGAGTAAAGCTCCCTCTACACTGTCCCCCATCAAACACTCCCAGGACAGGTACAGCACGGGGTTAGATACAGAGTAAAGCTCCCTCTACACTGTCCCCCATCAAACACTCCCAGGACAGGTACAGCACGGGGTTAGATACAGAGTAAAGCTCCCTCTACACTGTCCCCATCAAACACTCCCAGGACAGGTACAGCACGGGGTTAGATACAGAGTAAAGCTCCCACTACACTGTCCCCATCAAACACTCCCAGGACAGGTACAGCACGGGGTTAGATACAGAGTAAAGCTCCCTCTACACTGTCCCCATCAAACATTCCCAGACAGGTACAGCACGGGGTTAGATACAGAGTAAAGCTCCCTCTACACTGTCCCCATCAAACACTCCCAGGACAGGGACAGCACGGGGTTAGATACAGAGTAAAGCTCCCTCTACACTGTCCCCATCAAACACTCCCAGGACAGGTACAGCACGGGGTTAGATACAGAGTAAAGCTCCCTCTACACTGTCCCCCATCAAACACTCCCAGGACAGGTACAGCACGGGGTTAGATACAGAGTAAAGCTCCCTCTACACTGTCCCCATCAAACACTCCCAGGACAGGTACAGCACGGGGTTAGATACAGAGTAAAGCTCCCTCTACACTGTCCCCCACCAAACACTCCCAGGACAGATACAGCACGGGGTTAGATACCGAGTAAAGCTCCCTCTACACTGTCCCCCATCAAACACTCCCAGGACAGGTACAGCACGGGGTTAGATACAGAGTAAAGCTCCCTCTACACTGTCCCCCATCAAACGCTCCCAGGACAGGTACAGCACGGGGTTAGATACAGAGTAAAGCTCCCTCTACACTGTCCCCATCAAACACTCCCAGGACAGGTACAGCACGGGGTTAGATACAGAGTAAAGCTCCCTCTACACTGTCCCCATCAAACACTCCCAGGACAGGTACAGCACGGGGTTAGATACAGAGTAAAGCTCCCTCTACACTGTCCCCATCAAACACTCCCAGGACAGGTACAGCACGGGGTTGGATCCAGAGTAAAGCTCCCTCTACACTGTCCCCCATCAAACACTCCCAGGACAGGTACAGCACGGGGTTAGATACAGAGTAAAGCTCCCTCTACACTGTCCCCCATCAAACACTCCCAGGACAGGTACAGCACGGGGTTAGATACCGAGTAAAGCTCCCTCTACACTGTCCCCCATCAAACACTCCCAGGACAGGTACAGCACGGGGTTAGATACAGAGTAAAGCTCCCTCTACACTGTCCCCATCAAACACTCCCAGGACAGGTACAGCACGGGGTTAGATACAGAGTAAAGCTCCCTCTACACTGTCCCCCATCAAACACTCCCAGGACAGGTCCAGCACGGGGTTAGATACAGAGTAAAGCTCCCTCTACACTGTCCCCCATCAAACACTCCCAGGACAGGTACAGCACGGGGTTGGATCCAGAGTTAAGCTCCCCCTACACAGTGGCAGGGTGCCACTGGGAGATGGTTTAGATTCTCTGGCTCTGGGCACTGTGTCTATCTGTGTTACTGGTGTCTGGATCGCTTGTTCAAACACCTGTTTTAAGTGGGGCTCTCGCCCAGAGAGGGGTTGGCGTGAGGAAAGTCCACATAACATGCCTGAGGCTGCAGCCAAAGGCAACACATCGCAATCCAGGGAAAGGCTGCCTATAGCACACAGCCCAATGCAAATATTATCACACCGTCTGCAGACATTCAATGAAGTGCTGCGTGATGGGAGGCAAGTTCCTTCACATCCTGTCCCCACATGTCTCCATCTCTCCCTGTCTCTCTCGCTCCGTCTGCCCCTCTCTCCATCTCTGTCTCACGTTGCATCTCTCTCTCTCTCGGTCTCTGTCCCACTGTCTGTCTGTCTCTCTCACTCTCCTTCTTCCTCTGTCTCTCTCTGTCTCTCTCGTTCTGTCTGCCCCTCTCTCCATCTCTGTCTCACTTTGCATCTCTCTCTGTATCTGTCCATCTCTCTCTCGGTCTCTGTCCCACTGTCTCTCTCTCTCCTTCTTCCTCTGTCTCTCTCTGTCTCCCTCCCTTTCTCTCTCTGTCCCTCTCTCTCTGTCACCCTCTCTCTCTTTCTCTTTCTCTATGCCTCTTTCTCTCTCTCTCTGTGTCTCTCTGTCTCTGTCTCTGTCCCTCTCTCTCTCGGTCTCTGTCCCGCTGTCTGTCTCTCTCTCTCTCCCTCTCTCTCTTTCTCTCTCTGCTTCTCTCTCTCTATGCCCCTCTCTCTCTCTGTCTCTCTGTCTCTCTCTCTGTCTCTCCCTCTCTTCCTCTCTCTATCTCTCTGTCAGCCTCTGTCTCTTTCTTGCTCTCTCGCTATCTCTGTTTCTCTCCTTCTGTCTCTCACACTGTCTCTCCCTCTCTGTCTATCTTTGTCTCTCTCTCTGTCTCTCTCTCTCTCTCTGTCTCTCTCCTCTCTCTCTCTCTGTCTCTCTGTCTCTCTGTCTCTGTCTGTCTCTCCCTCTGTCTCTCTCTCTATGTAAATAGGAATAAGGAACCTTGGTTCTCGAGGGAGATTGTAACACTGATTAAGAGGAAGAGAGGGTTGTATGAAATGTACAGGCAGCAAGGAACACATCAGATGCTCGAGGAGTATAAAAAGTGCAAGAAGCTACTTAAGAGGGAAATCAGGAGGGCTAAAAGAAGACATGAGGTTGCTTTGGCAGACAGAGTGAAGGAAAATCCAAAGAGCTTCTATAGGCATGTTAGGAGCAAAAGGATAGTGAGGGATAAAATTGGTCCTCTTGAAGACCAGAGTGGCAGACTGTGTATGGAACCAAAAGAGATGGGGGAGATACTAAATGGTTTTGTTGCATCCGTATTTACTGAGGAAACGGGCATGGAGTCTACGGAAATAGGGCAAACTGGTAGGGAGGTCATGGAACCTTTACAGATTAAAGGGGAGGAGGTGCTCGCTGTCTTGAGGCAAATCAGAGTGGATAAATCCCCAGGACCGGACAGGGTATTCCCACGGACCTTGAGGGAAGCTAGTGTTGAACTTGCAGGGGCCCTGGCAGACATATTTAAAATGTCAGTATTCACGGGGGAGGTGCCGGATGATTGGAGGGTGGCTCATGTTGTTCCGTTGTTTAAAAAAGGTTCCAAAAGAAATCCGGGAAATTATCGGCCGGTAGGTTTGACGTCGGTGGTGGGCAAGTTATTGGAAGGTGTGATAAGGGATAAGATCTACAAATATTTGGATAGACAGGGACTTATTAGGGAGAGTCAACATGGCTTTGTGCGTGGTAGGTCATGTTTGACCAATCTATTAGAGTTTTTCGAGGAGGTTACCAGGAAAGTGGATGAAGGGAAGGCGGTGGATGTTGTCTACCTGGATTTCAGCAAGGCCTTTGACAAGGTCCTTCATGGGAGGTTAGTTAGGAAGGTTCAGTCGCTGGGTATACATGGGGAGGTAGTAAATTGGATTAGACACTGGCTCAATGGAAGAAGCCAGAGAGTGGTTGTGGAGGATTGCTTCTCTGAGTGGAGGCCTGTGACTAGTGGTGTGCCGCAGGGATCGGTGTTGGGTCCATTGTTGTTTGTCATCTATATCAATGATCTGGATGATAATGTGGTAAATTGGATCAGCAAGTTTGCTGATGATACAAAGATTGGAGGTGTAGTGGACAGTGAGGAAGGTTTTCAAAGCTTGCAGAGGGATTTGGACCAACTAGAAAAATGGGCTGAAAAATGGCAAATGGAATTTAACGCAGACAAGTGTGAGATATTGCACTTTGGAAGGACAAACCAAAGAAGAACGTACAGGGTAAATGGTAGGACTCTGAAGAGTGCAGTTGAACAGAGGGATCTGGGAATACAGGTACAGAATTCCCTAAA
>NW_027592251.1:25000-32500 GCF_964213995.1 Mustelus asterias
GAAATACCCAGCCTGAGAGAGTGTGGGGGAGACACGAGGGGAGAGTTCCTCACACAGCGAGCGGTTAGGATCTGGGAAATACCCAGCCTGAGAGAGTGTGGAGGAGACACGAGGAGAGAGTTCCTCACACAGCGAGCGGTTAGGATCTGGGAAATACCCAGCCTGAGAGAGTGTGGGGGAGAGACACGAGGAGAGAGTTCCTCACACAGCGAGCGGTTAGGAACTGGGAAATACCCAGCCTGAGAGAGTGTGAAGGAGACACGAGGAGAGAGTTCCTCACACAGCGAGCGGTTATGAACTGGGAAATACCCAGCCTGAGAGAGTGTGGGGGAGAGACACGAGGAGAGAGTTCCTCACACAGCGAGCGGTTAGGATCTGGGAAATACCCAGCCTGAGAGAGGGTGGGGGGGGAGACACGAGGAGAGAGTTCCTCACACAGCGAGCGGTTAGGATCTGGGAAATACCCAGCCTGAGAGAGTGTGAAGGAGACACGAGGAGAGTGTTCCTCACACAGCGAGCGGTTAGGATCTGGGAAATACCCAGCCTGAGAGAGTGTGAAGGAGACACGAGGAGAGAGTTCCTCACACAGCGAGCAGTTAGGATCTGGGAAATACCCAGCCTGAGAGAGTGTGGGGGAGAGACACGCGGAGAGAGTTCCTCACACAGCGAGCGGTTAGGAACTGGGAAATACCCAGCCTGAGAGAGTGTGAAGGAGACACGAGGAGAGAGTTCCTCACACAGCGAGCGGTTAGAATCTGGGAAATACCCAGCCTGAGAGAGTGTGGGGGAGAGACACGGGGAGAGAGTTCCTCACACAGCGAGCGGTTAGGAACTGGGAAATACCCAGCCTGAGAGAGGGTGGGGGGGGAGACACGAGGAGAGAGTTCCTCACACAGCGAGCGGTTAGGAACTGGGAAATACCCAGCCTGAGAGAGTGTGGGGGAGACACGGGGAGAGAGTTCCTCACACAGCGAGCGGTTAAGATCTGGGAAATACCCAGCCTGAGAGAGTGTGGGGGAGAGACGAGGAGAGAGTTTCTCACACAGCGAGCGGTTAGGAACTGGGAAATACCCAGCCTGAGAGAGTGTGGGGGAGACACGAGGGGAGAGTTCCTCACACAGCGAGCGGTTAGGATCTGGGAAATACCCAGCCTGAGAGAGTGTGGAGGAGACACGAGGAGAGAGTTCCTCACACAGCGAGCGGTTAGGATCTGGGAAATACCCAGCCTGAGAGAGTGTGGGGGAGAGACACGAGGAGAGAGTTCCTCACACAGCGAGCGGTTAGGAACTGGGAAATACCCAGCCTGAGAGAGTGTGAAGGAGACACGAGGAGAGAGTTCCTCACACAGCGAGCGGTTATGAACTGGGAAATACCCAGCCTGAGAGAGTGTGGGGGGGGAGACACGAGGAGAGAGTTCCTCACACAGCGAGCGGTTAGGATCTGGGAAATACCCAGCCTGAGAGAGTGTGAAGGAGACACGAGGAGAGTGTTCCTCACACAGCGAGCGGTTAGGATCTGGGAAATACCCAGCCTGAGAGAGTGTGAAGGAGACACGAGGAGAGAGTTCCTCACACAGCGAGCAGTTAGGATCTGGGAAATACCCAGCCTGAGAGAGGGTGGGAGAAACACGGGGAGAGAGTTCCTCACACAGCGAGCGGTTAGGATCTGGAACCGCCCCAGAGTGTGTGGGGGAGGTCATATGGAGTGAGGCTCTCACAGAGGGAATTGGACTGTTGTTTGAGAATGTGGAGAGGGCAGGCAGTGGGGGAAGGGGAAAAGTTTTGTAGAGTTTAACAGGATGGCAAGTGGCCCTTTGACCCATCGATATGGGGCAGGCCAGGGGGGAATGGTTGGGGATAGAGTCAGTTGCTCTTGCAGGGGGAGCTAGTACGGAGACAAAGAGGCAGAATGGCCTCTCGGTGGACTGTGTGATATCCTGGTGTATGTTGGCCTGAATGCCCAGGCACCTGAGATGGTGGACAGTGAGGAAGGTTATCTCGGATTGCAACGGGATCTTCATCAATTGGGCCAGTGGGCTGACGAATGGCAGATGGAGTTTAATTTAGATAAATGTGAGGTGATGCATTTTGCTAGATTGAACCAGGGCAGGACTTACTCAGTTAATGGTAGTGCGTTGGGGAGAGTTACACAACAAAGATATCTAGGGGTACAGGTTCATAGCTCCTTGAAAGTGGAGTCACAGGTGGACAGAGTGGTGAAGAAGGCATTCGGCATGCTTGGTTTCATCGGTCAGAACATTGAATACAGGAGTGGGGACGTCTTGTTGAAGTTGTACAAGACATTGGTAAGGCCACACTTGGAATACTGTGTACAGTTCTGGTCACCCCTATTATAGAAAGGATATTATTAAACTGGGAAGAGTGCAGAAGAGATTTATCAGGACGCTACCGGGACTTGATTGTTTGAGTTATAAGGAGAGGCTGGATAGACTGGGACTATTTCCTCTGGAGTGTAGGAGGCTGAGGGGTGATCTTATAGAGGTCTATAAAATAATGAGGGGCACAGATCAGCTAGATAGTCAACATCTTTTCCCAAAGGTAGAGGAGTCTAAAACTCGAGGGCATAGGTTTAAGATGAGAGGGGAGAGATACAAAAGTGTCCAGAGGGGCAATTTTTTCACACAGAGGGTGGTGAGTGTCTGGAACGAGCTGCCAGAGGCAGTAGTAGAGGCAGGTACAATTTTGTCTTTTAAAAAGCATTTAGATATAGATAGGTTGGAGATTTGGGCGGAGAGATGGCAGATGGAGTTTAATCCAGACAAATGTGAGGTAATGCATTTTGGAAGGTCTAATACAGATAGGAAATATACAGCAAATGGCAGAACCCTGAAGAGTATTGATAGGCAGAGGGATCTGGGTGTACAGGTACACAGGTCACTGAAAGTGGCAATGCAGGTGGAGAAGGTAGTCAAGAAGGCATACGGCATGCTTGCCTTCATCGGCCGGGGTATTGAGTTTAAAAATTGGCAAGTCATGTTGCAGCTTTATAGAACCTTAGTTAGGCCGCACTTGGAATATAGTGTTCAATTCTGGTCGCCACACTACCAGAAGGATGTGGAGGCTTTGGAGAGGGTTACAGAAAAGATTTACCAGGATGTTGCCTGGTATGGAGGGCATTAGGAGAGGTTGGAGAAACTTGGTTTGTCTTCAGGGACTTTTTCCCCTGGAGCGTAGGAGGCTGAGGGGTGATCTTATAGAGGTCTAGAAAATAATGAGGGGCACAAATCAGCTAGATAGTCAACATCTTTTCCCAAAGGTAGGGGAGTCTAAAACTAGAGGGTATAGTTTTAAGGTGAGAGGGGAGAGATACAGAAGGGTCCAGAGGGGCAATTTTTTCACACAGAAGGTGGTGAGTGTCTGGAACGAGCTGCCAGAGGCAGTAGTAGAGGCGGGTACAATTTTGTCTTTTAAAAAGCGTTTAGACAGTTACATGGGTACGATGGGTATAGAGGGATATGGGCCAAACGCGGGCAATTGGGACTAACTTAGGGGTGTAAAAAGAAGGGGTGGCATGGGCAAGTTGGGCCGAAGGGCCTGTTTCCATGCTGTAAACCTCTCTGACTCTCTGAGTGTATGGTGAATTGAGGCCTGGATTAGAACATACTCTTGGCCAAGCCTGACTCACCCGCCACTGGGACGGAAATCTGAAGGAAAGAGATCCAACAGTCCCAGAAATATTCCTGGCGATGGAATGTGGGCCTCGCAGCGTCTAAGAACTCCAGCTGGAATGCTCACACAGCCATCGCACTGTCTGACCCCCTGCAGCCTTGCTTGGCAGGCTTCTCGTCAAGCTAGGCCTCAACTGCTGCCAGGCAGCTGTGAGAGATGGCTCAGTGCCCACTGCAAAAAAGAGCGATAGAGAGAGAGAGAGATAGAGAGACAGACAGAGAGAGAGACAGAGAGAGACAGAGAGAGAGACAGGGAGAGACAGAGACAGAGAGAGAGATAGAGAGAGACAGACAGAGCGACAGAGATTGAGAGAGTCAGAGAGATAGACAAAGAGAGACAGAGAGAGAGATAGAGAGAGACAGAGAGAGAGACAGGGAGAGACAGAGACAGAGATAGAGAGAGAGACAGAGAGAGACAGAGAGAGACAGAGAGAGAGAGAGAGAGAGAGACAGACATAGCGACAGAGATAGAGAGAGTCAGAGAGATAGACAGAGATAGAGAGAGAGATAGAACATAGAACATAGAACATAGAACATAGAACATTACAGCGCAGAACAGGCCCTTCGGCCCACGATGTTGCACCGACCAGTTAAAAAAAAAACTGTGACCCTCCAACCTAAACCAGACAGAGAGAGAGAAAGAGAGAGAGAGAGAGACAGAGAGAGAGACAGGGAGAGACAGAGACAGAGAGAGAGAGAGAGACAGAGAGAGATAGAGAGAGAGATAGAGAGAGAGACAGAGAGAGAGATACAGAGAGACAGAGAAAGAGAGACAGAGACAGAGAGAGACAGAGAGAGAGAGAGAGTCAGAGAGATAGACAGAGAGATAGAGAGAGAGACAGGGAGAGACAGAGAGAGAGAGAGACAGAGACAGAGAGAGAGATAGAGAGAGAGAGAGACAGAGAGAGAGAGAGAGTCAGAGAGATAGACAGAGAGATAGAGAGAGAGACAGGGAGAGACAGAGAGAGAGAGAGACAGAGAGAGAGATAGAGAGAGAGACAGGGAGAGATAGAGAGAGAGACAGGGAGAGACAGACAGAACGACAGAGATAGAGAGAGAGTCAGAGAGATAGACAGAGAGAGAGACGGAGAGACAGAGAGACAGAGACAGAGAGACAGAGGGAGAGAGCAAGAGAGAGAGAGACAGAGAGAGAGAAAGAGAGAGAGAGAGAGACAGACAGACAGAGAGAGACAGAGACACAGAGACATAGAGAGAGAGACAGAGTGAGACAGAGAGAGAGAGAGAGAGAGACGGAGATTTATTCTGTATCTAACCCCGCGAAGAACCTGTCCTGGGAGTGTTTGATGGGGACAGTATAGAGGGAGCTTTACTCTGTATCTAACCCCGTGCTGTCCCTGTCCTGGGAGTGTTTGATGGGGGACAGTGTAGAGGGAGCTTTACTCTGTATCTAACCCCCGTGCTGTACCTGTCCTGGGAGTGTTTGATGGGGACAGTGTAGAGGGAGCTTTACTCTGTATCTAACCCCGTGCTGTACCTGTCCTGGGAGTGTTTGATGGGGGACAGTGTAGAGGGAGCTTTACTCTGTATCTAACCCCCGTGCTGTACCTGTCCTGGGAGTGTTTGATGGGGACAGTGTAGAGGGAGCTTTACTCTGTATCTAACCCCGTGCTGTACCTGTCCTGGGAGTGTTTGATGGGGACAGTGTAGAGGGAGCTTTACTCTGTATCTAACTCCATGCTGTACCTGTCCTGGGAGTGTTTGATGGGGACAGTGTAGAGGGAGCTTTACTCTGTATCTAACCCCGTGCTGTACCTGTCCTGGGAGTGTTTGATGGGGGACAGTGTAGAGGGAGCTTTACTCTGTATCTAACCCCGTGCTGTACCTGTCCTGGGAGTGTTTGATGGGAAACAGTGTAAAGGGAGCTTTACTCTGTATCTAACCCCGTGCTGTACCTGTCCTGGGAGTGTTTGATGGGGGACAGTGCAGAGGGAGCATTACTCTGTAATTAACCCCGTGCTGTACCTGTCCTGGGAGTTTTTGATGTGGGACAGTGTAGAGGGAGCTTTACTCTGTATCTAACCCCGTGCTATACCTCAGTTGTTGGCAAAATTCTAGAATCCATCGTTAAGGATGAGATTTCTAAATTCTTGGAAGTGCAGGGTCGGATTAAGACAAGTCAGCATGGATTTAGTAAGGGGAGGTCGTGCCTGACAAACCTGTTAGAGTTCTTTGAAGAGATAACAAATAGGTTAGACCAAGGAGAGCCAATGGATGTTATCTATCTTGACTTCCAAAAGGCCTTTGACAAGGTGCCTCACGGGAGACTGCTGAGTAAAATAAGGGCCCATGGTATTCGAGGCAAGGTACTAACATGGATTGACGATTGGCTGTCAGACAGAAGGCAGAGAGTTGGGATAAAAGGTTCTTTCTCAGAATGGCAACCGGTGACAAGTGGTGTCCCGCAGGGTTCAGTGTTGGGGCCATAGCTGTTCTCTTTATATATTAACGATCTAGATGACGGGACTGGGAGCATTCTGGCCAAGTTTGCCGATGATACAAAGATAGGTGGAGGGGCAGGTAGTATTGAGGAGGTGGGGAGGCTGCAGAAAGATTTAGACAGTTTAGGAGAGTGGTCCAAGAAGTGGCTGATGAAATTCAACGTGGGCAAGTGCGAGGTCGTGAACTTTGGAAAAAAGAATAGAGGCATGGACTATTTTCTAAACGGTGACAAAATTCATAATGCTAAAGTGCAAAGGGACTTGGGAGTCCTAGTCCAGGATTCTCTAAAGGTAAACTTGCAGGTTGAGTCCGTAATTAAGAAAGCAAATGTAATGTTGTCATTTATCTCAAGAGGCTTGGAATACAAAAGCAGGGATGTACTTCTGAGGCTTTATAAAGCACTGGTTAGGCCCCATTTGGAGTACTGTGAGCAATTTTGGGCCCCACACCTCAGGAAGGACATACTGGCACTGGAGCGGGTCCAGCGGAGATTCACACGGATGATCCCAGGAATGGTAGGCCTGACATACGATGAACGTCTGAGGATCGTGGGATTATATTCATTGGAGTTTAGGAGGTTGAGGGGAGATCTGATAGAAACTTACAAGATAATGAACGGCTTAGATAGGATGGACGTAGGGAAGTTGTTTCCATTAACAGGGGAGACTAGGACGCGGGGGCACAGCCTTAGAATAAAAGGGAGTCACTTTAGAACAGAGATGAGGAGAAATTTCTTCAGCCAGAGAGTGGTGGGTCTGTGGAATTCATTGCCACAGAGGGCTGTGGAGGCCGAGACGTTGAGCGTCTTCAAGACAGAAATTGATAAATTCTTGATTTCTCGAGGAATTAAGGGCTATGGGGAGAGAGCGGGTAAATGGAGTTGAAATCAACCATGATTGAATGGTGGAGTGGACTCGATGGGCCGAATGGCCTTACTTCCGCTCCTATGTCTTATGGTCTTATGGTCTTATACCTGTCCTGGGAGTGTTTGATGGGGAGAGTGTAGAGAGAGCCTTACTCTGTATCTAACGCCGTGCTGTACCTGTCCTGGGAGTGTTTGATGGGGACAGTGTAGAGGGAGCTTTACTCTGTATCTAACCCCGTGCTGTACCTGTCCTGGGAGTGTTTGATGGGGGACAGTGCAGAGGGAGCTTTACTCTGTATCTCACCCCGTGCTGTACCTGTCCTGGGAGTGTTTGATGGGGGACAGTGTAGAGAGAGCTTTACTCTGTATCTAACCCCGTGCTGTACCTGTCCTGGGAGTGTTTGATGCGGGACAGTGTAGAGGGAACTTTACTCTGTATTTAACCCCGTGTTGTACCTGTCCTGGGAGTGTTTGATGGGGACAGTGT